>NW_027411755.1:140019814-140181295 GCF_047663935.1 Musca autumnalis | reverse complement strand
CCGTCCGTCCGTCTGCATTATAAATTGTAACACGCTCCAGGCCGCAATTATGGACCGATCGTCAGGAAATTTTGTATGGAGGTCGGGTTCCGATCAGAATAGATCCCTATTCTTATTGGTGATGATCGTGAAATATTTAGCGGGTGAAATGGACCAAAAACATAATATTTATCAAATTTTCTAGCGGCTCTGTAGGTCTCAATAATAGTCCGATCAACGCGTAATTTTAAATAAGGTAAGAGCATATCACAAAGGAGAAGCTTGCAATTTGAGATGGCGATCGGATAATATTTAGAGGGTTAAATGGACCAAAACTTTTGTGTGAAAATTTTTAATATACAGCTTATATCTTAATTCCTGGAAGTGACATTCCAGACAAGTGAGATATACTTGAAAGTGAAACGCTTGACCTTTCAATTGATGCCAATTGTGTTGGTGTGCATGATCAGATAACAGAGTTACAGCCTAATATTTCGTTATTTGTTGTAGTGTAATAATAAATTCGCTAGAAGTCGCAATTATACATCAATAGTCACGAAATTTTCTACCGGGTAAGAGTGTAGGTCGAAAAAGATGCCTACAATTTTGAATGATGATCTGAATATTCTTTAGGCGGTGAAATAGACCATTACTTTTGTATGAAAAATATAAAAATTTTATTTTTTGGTCGATATTTTAATTCCTTGAGGACATATATATTTCGCAAAGTAGCCTACATATGAAAAAAAAAACTACTGACCTTTCCTCTGATGTGAATGCAATAAAGTGTTTGCTAGATAACGGGCCTACTGCCTAATATATAATGGGTTCTGTGTAGAGAACCAAATTTTTATCCCTTGCTACATATTGTCTCTCCAAAAGTTTATGTAACACCACGAAATATTCGTCCTAGACCCATTATTTGGTATGCCGAAATTCATATCTCAACGAGATAAAGCGATTTAGCGATGTGTGTCCGTCCATTAAAAATTGTAAACAAGCTTAAGGCTGCAATTATAGACCGATTGTAACGACTTTTTTCAGGATGTTGGGTTCGGGCCAGAATAGAAATGATTAGTTTTTGGTGATGATCGGGAAATGTTCAGGGGATAAAATGGACCAAAAACAAAATCTTAACCAATTTTGTAGCGGCTCTGTAGGTCAAAATAATAACCCGTGAAGATCAGATAATACTTAGCGGAATGGACTGAAACTTATGTGTGGAATTTGGTAAAAATTTCAATAACGTAGCGGTTAAACAATGGAGGTAGTAGTACTACATAAGTGGGTTTCATTACATTTTAGTTTGTGTGAACAAAATTTTCCTTTCCTGCAGCAAAAATGTCTTTGTCATGCTAGATAACTTTTTGGTTTTGGTCACAAGTATTATACATTACAACTCTGATATTTGATAATTAAATTTTCACAATCATTGAAAAGAAGTTCCGTGGAGGGCGATTGCCCAGGGATAGTGGTATAGGGTATCCCATGGTCGGCTCCGTCCGACTATAGACTTTTCTTACTTGTTTTTTTCTGAATATTTTCTTTTGGAAAAATATTCCCTGGAATGTAATGCACAACTCTTCAGAACATGTCATTGTTGTAAAATGCCTCTATGCCGTTGTTTTCAGTACATTTTTCAACGACGATTTAATAAAAATGTCAATAATGTAGTGAAATCCGAAATGCGAGAATAAACCGTTGGTGTAAACTGTGTTTGAAATACTTGTTGTAAAAGATATGATGCAAAATACCGCTGAAACAACATGAAGTAAGCATTTTAGAGTTTCAGAATGTTCTAAAGAATTGTTGAGAACTTTATTTGGAAGATTTTTGTAAAAGGTTACTTGGTTCAACTCCCAATAGTTTAGCCGATACTGACCAGAACTTCAGCAATTATGTAAAATTTGCTATATTTTATAGATTTTGATGCCCTAGATGGAGTTTTTCTTATGTGGTTTCTTCAAAAGATAAGTTCTACTAGTTTAGTGCTATAATATTGCTAAAGACAGCAAGGCCAAATTCCTATTCGTTTCTTAGATAAAGGCCTGATAAATGCAAAAAAGTGTAGATTTAGCCCGGTTTAGATGAGGCCATAAAATCCGAACTGGATCTGACAGGACAAAACCCAACTAGGGTTTTTTTTAGTTCACACAAACTAAAATGTAATGAAACCCACTTATGTAGTACTACTACTTCCGTTGTTTAACCGCTACGTTATTGAAATTTTTACCAATTTCACACAAAAGTTTCAGTCCATTTAACTCGCTAAGTATTATCTGATCTCCACGTTGGTTTGTACGCTTCTTCTTCATCATAAACTCAAACTTTGTTTAAAATTTTGCGGGTTATTATTTTGATCTACAGAACCGATACAAAATTGGTTAAAATTTTGTTTTTGGTCCATTTCATTCCCTGAACATTTCACGATCATCAGCAAAAACTAATCATTTCTATTCTGGCCAAAACCCAATCTCCTTAAAAAATTCGTAAAAATCGGTCCATAATTGCGGCCTTAAGCTTGTTTAAAATTTTTAATGGACGGACACACATCGCTAAATCGCTTTATCTCGTCCAGATATGAATTTTGGCATACCAAATAATTTGTCTAGGACGAATATTGGTGTTACATAAACTTTTGGAGAGACAATATGTAGCATGGGATAAAAATGTGGTTCTCTACACAGAACCCATTATATATTAGGCAGTAGGCCCGTTATCTAGCAAACACTTTATTGCAATTTGCATCAGAGGAAAGGTCAGTAGTTTTTTCCCATATGTAGGCTACTTTGCGAAATATATATGTCCTCAAGAAATTAAAATATCAACGAAAAATAAAATTGTTATATTTTTCATACAAAAGTAATGGTCCATTTCACCCGCTAAAGAATATCAGATCATCATTCAAAATTTTAGGCACCTTTTTCGACCTATACTCTTACCCGGTGCAAAATTTCGTGGCTATTGATGTATAATTGCGACTTCTAGCGAGTTTATTATTACACTACAAACAAATAACGGAATATATTACGCTGTAACTCTGTTATCTGATCATGCACACCAACATTATTGGCATCAGTTGAAAGGTCAAGCGTTCCACTTTCAAGTATATCTCACTTGTCCGGAATGTCACTTTTAGGAATTAAGATATAAGCTGTATATTAAAAACTAGCAAAGTGCCCGCTACTTCGTACGCGTTAAATATATAAAACAAATGAACAATATATAATATAGAATGGTGGAAACATTTTGTGTACTAATACGTACCACTTTAGTTCGATTTTTGTCACGCATACACATCAAGAGCAATCCACATTTTTTGAGATATTTTAATTGAGGTTCTCAGCGCAAATACGGCCTAACCCAACAACCGCCATCCTTATTTCTAGCTCTATCTGTTCCCCCAATTATAGAACTATTTAGTACTTTACATGTAAATATATACATACGAACCTCCTCCTATTATTTCAAAATTCCCATTACACAATAACAAATTGTACCAAATCCTGTGCCATTTACAACTTTTTACGTATATTTATGGCACATATTTCTTAAATCGGACGTTATAAGCAAATGATAACAATAATCTTAATTCCAAATCTCACGAATCCAGATCTATCCGTTCATCCAATACAAAATTGTACCATACATGGAACCATTTCGTACCCCTAAGTGTACCTAATTCCACATTTTAGGATTCGAGCGCTATAATTTCACCTAAATCCTAATTGTACAAAATGTAGTACTTTTTGTAAGCATAAGTACGCATTTCTAAAACTAAGTACGCATTTCCAAAACTAACCCCAACAATAATATTAACTCCAAAATTCAAGATTCCAGCTCTAACCGTTCGCTCAAATCCAAGTTGTAGCATATCTCAATCCTACACTCCAACAGTAATATTAATTCCAAATTTCTTGATTCCAGCTCTACCCGTTCGCTCAAATCCAAGTTGTACCAAATTTAGTACCGTTTAGTACTTTTCGTACATATAAGTACGAATTTCCAAAACTTCATCAATCCTACACCCCAACAGTAATCTTAATTCCAAACTTCAAGATTACAGCTCTAGCCGTTTGCTCAAATCCAAATTGTACCAAATTTAGTACTTTTCGCACTCATAAGTACGAATTTCAAAAACTACTTCTATATCTCAATCCTACACTCCAACAATAATCTTTATTCCAAATTTCTTGATTCCAACTCTATCCGTTCGCTCAAATCCAAATTGTACCAAATTTAGTACTATTTAGTACTTTTCCTACCCATAACTAAAAATTTCCAAAATTTTATCAATCCTACAATTCAACAGGTATTTTAAATTCAAAATTGGGGATGGCAGCTACATCAGATCACCAAAATCCAAATTGTACCAAATTTAGTATCATTTAGTACTTTTCGTACCCATAAGTACAAATTTTCAAAACTACCTCAGTGCTATGTTCAAACGATAACTCAAATCCAAATTTGGTTCCATTTAGGTCTATTCGTATCCATAGTACGAATTTCTAAACCTACCTCTATCAACACTTCAACATCAATTTTAATTCCGAATTTCACGATTCCAAATGTATCCTATCACTGAAATCCAAATTGTACCAAATTTAGTACTATTTAGTACTTTTCCTACCCATAACTACAAATTTCCAAAACTTTATCAATCCTACACTCAAACAGTACTCGTTATTCCAAATCTCGGGTTTCCAGCTATATCCGTTCACCCAAATGCAAACTGTTCCAAATTTGGTACCATTTAGTACTTTCGTACCCATGAGTACGAATTTCTACAACGACCTCAATCCTACACGCCAACAGTAATCTTAATTCCAAATTTCAGGATTACAGCTGCATCCGATCACAGTAATCCAAATTGTACCAAATTTGATACCATTTAGTACTTTTCGTATCCAAAGTAAGTACTTCCAAACCTTCCTCTTTCAACACTCCATCAGTAATCGTAATTCCGAATTTCAGGATTCCAAATGTATCCAATCACATAAATTAAAATTTGGTACCATTTAGTACTTTCCGTACCCATAAAACTAAAAATTTCAAAAACTTCATCAATCCTACACACCAACAGTAATCCTTATTCCGAATCTCTGCATTCCAGTTCACCGTTCACCCAAATCCAAATTGTACCAGATTTGGTACCATTTAGTACTTTTCGTACACATAAGTACAAATTTTCAAAACTACGTCAGTGCTATGTTCAAACAATAAGCTTAATTCCGAATTTCAGAATTCCAGATACATCCGATAACTCAAATCGAAATTTGGTACCATTTAGTACTATTCGTATCCAAAGTACGAATTTCCAAACCTACCTCTATCAACACTCCAACAACAATTTTAATTCCGAATTTCACGATTCCAAATGTATCCCATCCTTGAAATCTAAATTGTACCAAATTTAGTACTATTTAGTACTTTTCCTACCCATAACTAAAAATTTCCAAAACTTTATCTATCCACACTCCAATAGTACTCCTTATTCCAAATCTCGGAATTTCAGCTATATCCGTTCACCCAAATCCAAATTGTACCAAATTTGGTACTATTTAGTGCTATTCGTACCCAAGAGTACCAATATCCACAACTACCTCAATCCTACACGCGAACAGTAATCTTAATTCCAAATTGCAGGATTACAGCTGCATCAGATCACCGTATTCCAAAGTGTACCAAATTTAGTACCATTTAGTACTTTTTGTTCCCATAGGTCCGAATTTCCAAACCTACTTCTATCCAACACTTCAAAAGTAATCTTACTTTCGAATTTCAGGATTCCAAATGTATCTGATCACCCAAATCCAAACTGTACAAAATTTGGTACCATTTAGTATTTTTCGTTGCCATAAGTACGAATTTCCAAAAGTATCCCAATCCCACACTCCAATAGTAATCTTAATTCCAAATTTTACTATTCCAGCTCTATCCGATCACTTAAATTCATATTGTACCAAATTTGGTACCATTTAGTACTTTTCGTACCCAAAAGTACGAATTTCCAAAATACTTCTATCCTACACCCCGACAGTAATCCTAATTCTAAATTTCAGGATTCCAGCTCCATCCGTTCCCCCAAATCCAAATTGCACCTTATTTGGTACTATTTAATACCTTTCGTACCCATATGTACGAACTTCGAAAACTACCTCCATATCTCTAACCTACACTCCAACAGTAATAGTAATTCACAAATTTCAGAATTCCAACTTTATCGGTTCGCCCTAATTCAAATTGTACCAAATTTAGTACCATTTAGTACTATTCGTACACATGAGTGCACATTTTCAAAACCACCTCCTTGTATCAACTCATCTTTCTAACCTTGATTTGCATTCCAAATTTCAAGATTTTAGCTCTATCCGTTCACGTAATACCAAATAGTACTAAATTTAGTAACTTTTAGTACTTTTCGTACACTTATAGTTCGAATTTCCAAAAACCATTTGGTACACCTTTCTAACTCACCATTATTGAACCTCATTCCAAATTTCAGAATTCTAGCTCTTCGCGTTTGCCTAATACAAAGGGTACCATATTTAGTACCTTTTAGTACTTTTAGTACAGTTCTAGTTCGAATTTCCAGAAATCCAGCCTTATCTGACACCTTCGGACTAAGAGTGACCCTCACCCCAAATTTCAAGATTCTAGCTTTAGCCGTTTAGTCTGGGCGTTGATTATCAGTCAGTCAGTGAGTCAGTGAATCAGTGAGTCAGTGAATCAGTGAGTCAGTGAGTCATCATTACTGAACTCTTTTATAAGTATAGATTTTCTTCATTTTCACACAAAAGTTTTGGTCCATTTAACCCTCTAAATATTATCCGATCGCCATCTCAAATTGCAAGCTTCTCCTTTGTGATATACTCTTACCTTATTTAAAATTACGCGTTGATCGGACTATTATTGAGACCTACAGAGCCGCTAGAAAATTGGATAAATATTATGTTTTTGGTCCATTTCACCCGCTAAATATTTCACGATCATCACCAATAAGAATAGGGATCTATTCTGATCTGAACCCGACCTCCACACAAAATTTCGTGACGATCGGTCCATAATTGCGGCCTGGAGCGTGTTTACAATTTATAATGGACAGACGGACGGACGGACGGACGGACGGACTGACGGACGGACACACATCTCAAAATCGCTTTATCTCGTCGAGAAATGAAGATTGGTATACCACATTGGGGGTCTCCGACGAATATTTCGCGGTGTTACATGAATTTTTACCAAAACAAACTTATAATACCCTTTTCCACATTGTGGTATAGGGTATAAATATTCAATAAAGAACTTCAAATACTACTAATAGTGGTCTCAAATCATCTCCACCTAAAATTGTCAACATAAGTCCATATATGATTTTAGTCCATATATGACTTTAAACCGAACTACCTATAAATTTAAATTAAGGTCTCCAATGGTCACAAATGTTCTCCACTAATTAAATGCCCATGTTTTGGCATTGTCCCCATATAACTGTACCTTCCTATTTTCGGTATATAGAAGGTTTTAGCCACCATTTTCAACCGAACTAATTCGACGTTTGATGTTCCCAGTGGTCACTAAACCTTCTATGCCAAATTTTTTCATTATAGGTCCACACTTTGATATATGCCCCATATAAAGGTTCCGCCCGTTTGAATACATCTTAAGATACATTCCCTAAAATACTTTATGCATTTGGGGTATCCGTACGAGCCCTAACCACTTTTAATTCGTACACCAGGTATTTTTTCACTTTTTAACCTCAGACGCCAGAATAAAGATTTAATTATTATAATAACACCCACATATTTATACTTTTCTGAAAGGTCATTTTATTTCCTCTAAACTTACATAGAAATAATATTAAAATCAGTGTTAAAATGCTAAAAATATTGAGTGAACACAAAGGCCTTTAATTATAGCTGCAAATTATTTGACCACTATTTATTCGTTCAGTTTAAAAATTGCGTCCAAGCTAAACGAAAAAGCAAAATTTAATCAGAAAATGTAAATTTATCGTTACAATGAGAGAATAGAAATGCAAAGGAGTCAAGAAAGATAAAATTTTCCCATTATTTTATTTTAATTTTCATCGTTTCTAAAAAATTACACGTGGCAAACCTATTTCGGAGGAAATTTGAATTTAAATCGTCGATAAATTCAAATCTGGAACGACATATGGACAGATTTCGACTGATCTTAAAATTCCAAGATCTACAATACAAATTAAATATGAGAAAAGAAAATATGAAAAAAGTGAAAATATTAAGAAATTTTAAGCAATAATGTTTCAAACGGAGGCCGGACTCTCAAAATAAGTCCTCGCGACAAAAGAGCTACGGAAAATATCATTAAAATAAATTGAAGAAACACCATTCGAGGTATAGCCATAAAGTGGTCTGAAGCAATTGAAAAACCTTTAGAACGTGAGTGTGCCCGACAGCAAATGAAATTGTTATAATTTCTATAAAGTAAGTTAAAGATTAAGCCGGTATTTCGAAATCAACTTGATAATTTATATAATTTTTTAGGCCAAGGAAAAGCCATTGCGTACAGCTCTTAAAATGAAATAAACTCCTATTATAGACTAAAAAGGAAAGATTTTGAGTACAACAGGAATGGGACAACGTTATCTTTAGCGACGAATCCAAGTTTGATATATGTATGTTTTGGTGATGTAAGAAAAAGGGTAGTACGTAAAAGCGCCGAGGCATACAATAAAAACTGTGCAGTAAAGCTTTCAGCAAGCATTATGGTATAGAGATGTATGTCTGCAAAAGGTGTTGGTCAGCTCCATTTCATAGATGGGATCGTAAATGCAGAAAAATATATAAAAATCCAGGAAGAAAATCTGATACCATCTGTATCGAAATTAGCAGGCTATGGGCAATATACATTCTAACAGGATGGTGTTTTTTCCGATACTGCTAAAAATACGAAAAAGTAGCCTTAAGAAAATTAAATCGATGTCCTGGATTGGCCATCCTATTGTTCAGACCTTAATTCAATAGAAGTTTGTGGGCTGTAATGAAAATAAAGCTTCGAAATTAGCCCCAACGGACTGTTAACGTGTTAAAGTCCGAAATTCAGAAAATTTGGGACTCGATAACCCGAGAAGATTGTCAAAAGCTAGCCGGTACCATGCCAAAGTGGGTCAAGGCCGTTGTAAAAAACAATGATGGCGTAACATAATTCTAACAATGATAATTGGTGACTGTACGAATTAATAGTGGTCACAATATTTTTGTTTAAAATAATGAACTTTCGTTTTTGTTTGTTTCTTTAAGGGACCTTTTTATACCCTATACCACAATGTGGAAAAGGGTATTATAAGTTTGTTTTGGTAAAAATTCATGTAACACCGCGAAATATTCGTCGGAGACCCCCAATGTGGTATACCAATCTTCATATCTCGACGAGATAAAGCGATTTTGAGATGTGTGTCCGTCCGTCAGTCCGTCCGTCCGTCCGTCTGTCCATTATAAATTGTAAACACGCTCCAGGCCGCAATTATGGACCGATCGTCACGAAATTTTGTATGGAGGTCGGGTTCAGATCAGAATAGATCCCTATTCTTATTGGTGATGATCGTGAAATATTTAGCGGGTGAAATGGACCAAAAACATAATATTTATCCAATTTTCTAGCGGCTCTGTAGGTCTCAATAATAGTCCGATCAACGCGTAATTTTAAATAAGGTAAGAGTATATCACAAAGGAGAAGCTTGCAATTTGAGATGGCGATCGGATAATATTTAGAGGGTTAAATGGACCAAAACTTTTGTGTGAAAATGAAGAAAATTTTTAATATACAGCTTATATCTTAATTCCTAAAAGTGACATTCCGGACAAGTGAGATATACTTGAAAGTGGAACGCTTGACCTTTCAACTGATGCCAATAATGTTGGTGTGCATGATCAGATAACAGAGTTACAGCGTAATATATTCCGTTATTTGTTTGTAGTGTAATAATAAACTCGCTAGAAGTCGCAATTATACATCAATAGTCACGAAATTTTGCACCGGGTAAGAGTATAGGTCGAAAAAGATGCCTAAAATTTTGAATGATGATCTGATATTCTTTAGCGGGTGAAATGGACCATTACTTTTGTATGAAAAATATAACAATTTTATTTTTCGTTGATATTTTAATTTCTTGAGGACATATATATTTCGCAAAGTAGCCTACATATGGGAAAAAACTACTGACCTTTCCTCTGATGCAAATTGCAATAAAGTGTTTGCTAGATAACGGGCCTACTGCCTAATATATAATGGGTTCTGTGTAGAGAACCACATTTTTATCCCATGCTACATATTGTCTCTCCAAAAGTTTATGTAACACCAATATTCGTCCTAGACAAATTATTTGGTATGCCAAAATTCATATCTGGACGAGATAAAGCGATTTAGCGATGTGTGTCCGTCCATTTAAAAATTTTAAACAAGCTTAAGGCCGCAATTATGGACCGATTTTTACGAATTTTTTAAGGAGATTGGGTTTTGGCCAGAATAGAAATGATTAGTTTTTGCTGATGATCGTGAAATGTTCAGGGAATGAAATGGACCAAAAACAAAATTTTAACCAATTTTGTATCGGTTCTGTAGATCAAAATAATAACCCGCAAAATTTTAAACAAAGTTTGAGTTTATGATGAAGAAGAAGCGTACAAACCAACGTGGAGATCCGATAATACTTAGCGAGTTAAATGGACTGAAACTTTTGTGTGAAATTGGTAAAAATTTCAATAACGTAGCGGTTAAACAACGGAAGTAGTAGTACTACATAAGGGTTTCATTACATTTTAGTTTGTGTGAACTAAATTTTACTTTCCTGCTACAAACATGTCTTTGTCATGCTAGATAACTTTTTGGTTTTGGTCATAAGTATTATGCATTACAACTCTGATATTTGATAACACTATGCAACACTGAAAATGCAAACAACTTCTAGTATGGATTTTTTGAAAGTACATATTTAGACTACAAAAACCCTAGTTGGGTTTTGTCCTGTCAGATCCAGTTCGGATTTTATGGCCTCATCTAAACCGGGCTAAATCTACACTTTTTTGCATTTATCAGGCCTTTATCTAAGAAACGAATAGGAATTTGGCCTTGCTGTCTTTAGCAATATTATAGCACTAAACTAGTAGAACTTATCTTTTGAAGAAACCACATAAGAAAAACTCCATCTAGGGCATCAAAATCTATAAAATATAGCAAATTTTACATAATTCCTGAAGTTCTGCTCAGTATCGGCTAAACTATTGGGAGTTGAACCAAGTAACCTTTTACAAAAATCTTCCAAATAAAGTTCTCAACAATTCTTTAGAACATTCTGAAACTCTAAAATGCTTACTTCATGTTGTTTCAGCGGTATTTTGCATCATATCTTTTACAACAAGTATTTCAAACACAGTTTACACCAACGGTTTATTCTCGCATTTCGGATTTCACTACATTATTGACATTTTTATTAAATCGTCGTTGAAAAATGTACTGAAAACAACGGCATAGAGGCATTTTACAACAATGACATGTTCTGAAGAGTTGTGCATTACATTCCAGGGAATATTTTTCCAAAAGAAAATATTCAGAAAAAAATAATGGTTTTGGAGATACGGTGCGAAATGTATAAAAATTGTGGAATTTTCGCATATATTTTGAAATTTGAGGCAATAAATGTAGTTTTTCGAGTTCATTATTTCTCCAAATATTTTATTCTTGTCCTTATCTACAAACTTGCTTCAGAGGTCAGAAGAAGATTCGCATTGGTTTCAGAGATATAGCCCTGAATTTCTTTAAAAACTCAATATTTAGCCATGTTTAGATGGGGCCATAAAATCCGAGCTGGATCTGACACAACAAAACCCAACTAGGGTTTCTTGTCGTTTGGGTCTGTACTTTCAAAAAATCCTCAGTTCGAATTGTTTGCACAAGATCACCTTAAAAATGTTGCACAGTGTAATTAAATTTTCACAATCATTGAAAAGAAGTTTCGTGGAGAGCGATTGTCCAGGGATAGTGGTATAGGGTATCCCATGGTCGGCTCCGTCCGACTATAGACTTTTCTTACTTGTTTTTATATTTGTAGTTTTACAATTCATTATTTAAGGTTTAATATATACATATTTCAAGTAAGAAGTATTTCAGATTAACGACAATGTATATTTGCACGTCTGTCGTATACCAGTAATTTGTATTCTTATTGGAATTCGTTTACTAAATGTTGACGATATCTGTAACTGATTTCCAGGTATCTTACAAGCTTATCCCAGTCATCATTATCTTGGCCATCGAGTATTCTAATTATTTCCACTTCATTTAGAGTTGCCTTTTGGAATATCATCAGCCTAAACTCTTGAAAAATAGGACAAGTTCCCAGGAAATGTTGTAATGTTTCGATTTCATGTCTATTGCAGAGGTTGCATTCCTTGTTTGAATCGCCAGATTCGAACTTATTATATCCTAAGGGTAACATGCCACTGCGCGCTTTAAAAATCCATAAAATTTTCTCGTGTGAGTAGTTTTGGTTTAGATATAGATGAGCTCGATTAGGATTTAGATATTTATATATACGTAGGCTTTGAGTATGTTCTTTTCTTCACAGCCTTTCCTCATATAGTCGTAGGTTTATATTATTAAGTAGATTTTTACAAAATGTGTTCCAGCTATTTATAGATGTCACCGTTTGCGGCATTTGTATGTTGAATGTTTGACTTAATGTGTTCAATTCATGTGCCCAGAATGTTTTTTTGCGTAATGCTATTAATGCTAGCCGATTTGGGAGCCTTTTGTTTGTGTACTGGAATAGTGTTTTTCTTAAGTAGTTTAGATGTAAGCCCAAAGTATAAATTTGAGTGTCTTCCACTTGAGTTTCTAACATCAATACGTAATTAGGTGTAAAGCTTGGTACTCGTAATAGACGCTTTATGAAATATCTCTGTAATGTATTTATTTCTTCAAAGTAGGAAAAACCCCAAACTTCGGCGGCATGTGTACAGACCTACAGGCTGCTAAAAATAATTTCCATTTGGAATTCATGTCTATATCCTCTCTGCTGATAAAATGGTTCCATGTAACATTTATTGCGTTCCTTGCTTCATTATTTCTTCTTTCTACATGTTTATGAAATTGCATTTTCGGAGTGAATGTTACCCCTAAATATTTAAATTCGTTTGCAATCCTTATGTCTCTGTTCATGTATTTCCATTTTTCCTGATTACTTAATCTGCCTCCATTCCTAAAAACCATTATTTCAGATTTGGATAGATTGACTTCCAAACTCCACATTTTGCAATAAGTTTCTAATTAAGCAATCATTTTCTGAAGGACTTGTATATCTTCTGCAAGGAGTACAATGTCATCTGCATATAAGAGGAGTCTGATGTTAAGATTTTCCAGAAACAATCCTCCTTCAATGTATTCATGCAGGTCGTTCACATAGAGTGCAAATAATAACGGAGAGAGAAGGCATCCTTGCTTTACCCCTTGGGTAGTCTCAAAATAGTTCGATAATTCCTTCCCATTCCATACCGGACTGAGTATTGCTGTAGATTTTTTCTATCATAGTGACCAATTTATATGATACACCTATGCCATACAATTTGTAGATAAGTGCTTGCCTTTATATGTTATCAAACGCTGCCTTAAAATCCACGAAAAATGCATATACTTTTCGTTTTTCCGCGAATTTAAGTTTAACGATTGAGGCTAGGTTGAAAATGTTGTCTATAGTTGAATAATTCCTTCGAAATCCAGCTTGATATTCCGTTAATATGTCGTGTTTTTCCACCCAGCTATACAATCTTTCGTTTAATTATCCCATAAATAGTTTTGCTGCACAGTTCATAAATGATATTCCTCTGTAATTTGATGCTTCATTTAGATTACCTTTCTTATGTATAGGGAAAATTATGGACTTTGTGAAAGCAGGATCAATCTTGGTGTTTGAATATATGTTGTTGTATATCTGCAGTAACTGTCTATGTAATGACTCCGTGCCATTTTTGTAAAATTCGAATGGTATCCTTAATTATTCTTAGCGTATGCCAGGACTTTCTTGAGATCTGACATTTTGAATAGTCTGTCTAAATCCATGTCATCTTTAAAAGGAGGTGCATAGTAAATGAAGGTAACCTCGTTACAATTATTTAGAAGATTTTCATAGTAGTTTTAAACGATTCTGGGGAGATATTTGATACTATAAGACTGTGTTGATTACGTAATTCCCTCGCCATTTTCCACCATTCCTTTGAGTTTTTAATGGTAGCTAGCTTATTTGCCATCGTTTTATAATACACAGCTTTTCTGGTGTTGCAAACTGTTCTATATGTCTTTTGTGCTGTCAAATATAGTATTTTATCTTCAGGATCCTTTGTCCTCCTGTACACTTTAAGCATTTTAAAACTGTTTCTTCGTGCTCTATTGCAATTTTCATCGTACCCCTTTTTCTTAGGTTCAAAGGTGCGTTTATGGACATATGCATTGGAAGTCGATATCTTTATTATTTCACAGATGTCATTAAGACAAGTGGGATTGTCATTTGTAATATTACTGAGATTTGCATTTACTGTTTCCTGATATCTACTCTTGCCTCCATCTTTCCATATTAGTTTCGGTAATAACACCATCTTTTCTCCAGTTTGTGACATGGGATAGACATTAATTTTTAGCAAAATAGGAAAGTTATCTGACCACACTTTATCATCGATCTTCAGCTCTTGTATGAATCTGAAATGTCAAATTACAGATGATGGAAAATGTTTGTGACCACTGGGAGTCTCAAAAGTCAAATAAAGGTAGTTCGGTTAAAAACTGTAGCTTAAATCCTCTATACACCGAAAATCGGAAGGTACCGTTATATGGCGCCTATACCAAAACATGGACTCATATTGAACATTTTTAGTGGAGAAGGTTTGTGACCACTGGGAATCTCAAATGTCAAATTAAAGGTTCGTCCAAACAATGTAGTTAAATACTGAAAATAACGAAAATCCAAAGGTATCGTTATATGGGTGCTGTACCAAAACATGGACATATAATTGGCGGATAAGTTTTGTGGCCATTGGGAATCTTAAATGTCAAATAAAAATTAGTTCTGTCAAAAAATTTAGGTTAGAGCCTGACAATACTGAAAATCCGAAGGTACCGATGTATGTGTGCTGTACCAAAAGATGGACATTTATTTCCGAATTTTATGTGGAGAAATTTTGTGACCACTGGGAACCTCAAATTATATGTCGTTCAAAAAAATTAGTTAACGTCTTCAACATACCGAAAATCGGAAGGCACCGTTACATGGAGGCTAAACCAAAACATGGACCAAGGTTGACAATTCCTGGTGGAGAAGTTTTTTAACAGGGAATCCAAAGTCACATTACAAATAGTTCGGTAAAAAATGTAACTAAAATCGGGAAGTGCCATTATATGCGGGATATACCAAAAAGTGGACCGTTATAGCCCATCTTTGAACATGGCCAACAAACAAAAGACACATCTTTCCAAAGTTTCATTGTCCTATTTATATTTGTTTGTGGATGCAAGAATGATTTCCTCAGACGTACGTACAGACGATGACAATGCGTTACGGAAAACAGAAAAACAAACTTACGGTGCATAAACCATCATATATGATTCTCCTTGCTAAGGGTCTGAGATGGCTGCACCGAGAAGAAATTATCGCACCACGATACAGCGCAAATTCTTTATATTTTATTTTTCTCAGCTGATTTTACAACAAATGTATCATAAAGGGTAAGATTGTCAGCTTAAAGAACTAATAGCTGCAAATTGCTGATCTGTTGTCTTATCTTAGCATGCCAAAATTCAGTAAAGACGGTCAATAGGACTTTGAATACCTACAATGGACATCGAAAACTTAGTATATGAATGCTATTGCAAAGTATTTTCAACAAGTTTGTTTGTGAAAGAAGCTTTTGCGTTCAATAAAATTTGACAAATTGGGAAATGTTGGTTAAGCTCCAATTTTGCAACCACTAAAATCGTTTTATTTTTTACACTTAATGTGTCTGTCATATCATCAACACCACCGCTGACAATAAAAACCAACTCTACAATCAGCAGCGAATGAACAGCAACAGCCAAAATAACATCAACACCATTACCACAAAGAAAGGGAAATGTCAATACATACACCATAGAATGCCCCACCACAATGCAACACCACCCACTGGACCGTATCAATGATAATAGACGCATGCTGGCGGCATGAATGCCATCAAAGCGTTGTGTGCACGTGTATAACATTAGATTATGACTGGGGGCGAAAAGTTGTTGTTTATGTTGTTGCAGAGAGCAAAACGACAAAAACTAAAACGCATTTGTAAACCTGAAATAATCAGAAGTTCTACAACATGACCTTGTAGTATCGGCAGACAGATATTTGGTAGATGGTACAGTGGGACTCGAGGAAAGAAAAAATAAAGAAATCTTCAAATAGTAGAAATCAATACAATGCCCAAGCCCAAAAAGCTGCGAATCGTGTGTGAACATACGAGCCAATCTCTGACAGTGTTCAGTCGTATAAGGATAAAGGCGTTTCAATGGAAATTGAGGTAAATATGGAAAAAGATCGTATCTGCTTGCAAATCTTTATAATTAAAGAACAGATTTATATATGGGAACAACATTAAATAATATTTAGTAACAACTACTGAGTAGTTGAAGAAGTCAATCTCTTATGTTTTAAATTCTGTCGTGATACAATAAAGCGAAAACATATTATATCTCAAATCCATAGTGGTGGGTAAAACATTATTGCCCTTGCATAAAATCTCACAACAAACCGTTTTAATATATTTCTTCTATCCCACTGTCTACTCAATGGGTGTACGATATCTCTTGCAACAGCGTCACCACTTTGATTATGTTCTAATATGTTGAAAATATTAAGAAACTTCCCGGCTTAGGTTTTCTGTAGCAACACCCTTTCATTGACATGTTGGGCCTCTTTCCTTGAAAAAGAAAACAATGCCGCCATCAGCAGGAAATAAACTTAATGTTGTTTTTATCACACGCGCCGCCTGCCACCATTCATGGTTGTTCGAACAAAATAATGAAAAATAGTGCAAAATTCCAATTGACTTGAACTAATTCCTAATGTTATCGCATTCACATCGCCGCCGCCACATGACCATGTATATATACCGGTTATGGCAAAGGGAGGCCTTCTTCCATGTTAATGGGGTTGTAGCAACAAAACTGAAATCGCTTGAACTGTTTGTTGTGATTGCAAAGAGAAATGATGCACACGCGTCATGCATTCTCCATTCTCTATGGAAGGTTTATTTGTTTTTTATTTGAAATTTATCATGCCGACATGAATTGTGCATCTATCGCTACGCTTCAAATTATATTTTTGTATCTTTTATAGAATACACAAAGGAATACAAAGCTTAGAGGAAGCGCTCTTGAATCATTTGTAAATATTTGTATTTGGATAAGAACGATTTTTTTTTATAATAAAGATAAGTTTTGCGACTTAATATTCATAAAAGTTTAAGCTTCTTATAAAGGTTTAAATGTACAAGGATGTTGTTTTCTAATTAAACCGTTTAATGAGATTGTAGCTGAATGTTGAAGATGGATATTTCATATAGCTATTGTATATTGTTTATTTAAAGAAATTATTATATCAAATAGATTCGAGCACACGGAGAGTTCTATGAATTACACCTTCCACCTGGGAATGGAGGTTAAAGTAAATCGCTAATTTACGCAAAGAGTTACAGCACACTTACTAGAAGTTTTTCATAAATCAACAAAAAAGTTGCTTGAGTTAATAGCCTCGATCTTGCACAGAAATTTAGCTGTGATATCATGCTAGCTCCTTGCAAAATATGTCCGAGTAGTTTTTTATACATATATTCCACCATAGCACAGTTGTCCCAATTCAAATTTTTTGGCCAAAATTATTTAATACAACATAATGTATACTTTTCGTTTATAAATAGATTAATATTTATTATAATAATATTAATATTTATTGCAAATCCGTTAAAACGCGTTTCTGCAATCATAAGGTACAATATAGTACTATTTATTAGGTTTTTAGATATGCAAAGGCATACAAAATATTAGGGTACAAAATGTGATGTTTTAGTACAAACATGAGTTGTAAAACAAAATAAAATGCGGTAAACATAATTCAAAATTTACTCTTTTTATAAAAGTATGACTTAAAACAGGCTTAAGAAGGTTGTTTTATACTATTAAGTAAAGAAAATAAAAGAATTCTATTAAGTTTTAAATTAATTAATTATTGAATATATGTAGATATTTCGTTTTCCAGAACTATATTTTCATCGCCATATTCTTCTTCGAATTCTTCATCTGTGGTTTCATCACAATCAGTATCATTCGCGGGCCGTAATTCATCGTTTAGTTCACAAACTAACAATTCGATTACTTCAGATGGCAGGTTTAACCGCTTTCTTTCTTGTAAGCGGGCGTTTAGGCGTATAGATGATATAAGTGGATCAGATGTATCAAATGCTCTATTAAATACGTCTGTGAGATTATTGACACGACTACTGTTTCTAGCGTGTAATAATCTGTCATTTTTATATATTTTGTTTCTGCATTCAGCAGCATCCTCTCCAAAACATCCAACTGGCAACACAACATTCTGCATTATTTGCTTAGAATGAATCAAGACCTTGTGCACTGTTGGTGTCATCGCTACCCAAGGATAATGGCCCTGAATATATTTAGCTGTTTCGAAACAGTATTTTTCAAATTTTTCCAAATCAAGGGGAAATTGACATGTTAAACATACAAGAATTATATGAAGGCGGTAAACAAGCTCTTCTTTAATTCCGATAATTTGAGCAAACTTCTGGTAACTACCAAAAGCACGACGGGATGTGTTACCATCATTAGTGGAACCAAAACCACCAACTTTGGGAACGTCAACGCGAATTCCAAACTCTGTCCAGAAGTCGTTTTGAATTTCAATTTATAAAAAATTTCACTCAACTTAAAGTAGAAAAATACATTTTTTCTAAAAAAGGCAAAATAAGGCAAAATATTTCATCTGAATATGATAGTACATACCCCTGCCAGCTTCCAAAAATTTTTTGGAGGAGACGATATTTTTACATTTTTTCTAAAGTTTAAGAATATTTCAAAAATATTTGTAAAAAATAATTTTCAATATACACACAAACTTTTATCTCCCTACCCAGATATTACAACTTTCTTCGTTCTTTCTTTATATATTATGAAAGCACTTATTATCAGCTTCCAGATTCATAATAACTTTAGTCTGAATTTCGTATACCCATTCGACCACACAGCACACCAAAAAGTATATATTTTACAGCACACAGTCTGTTCTATTTTTTATACAAAAAATTTTCAACTTTAGCATTACACCAACGAGCGGCTATTAATGGTATAGATTAATGGTATAGAAAAACCAATTATTTTCGGATGGTTTGAAGTGTTTTTTATTATTCTGCGCAAAAAAATTATAAAACAAGTAAGCAAAGGCTATAGTCGGACGGGGCCGACCATGTGATATCCTACACCACAACATCTAGGAATTAGCTATGTGCAACCGCTTTGCACGCCGAATGTCCACGCCTGGCCACATCAAATTTTCAACGGTGGCATAATACCCCTTTGTAATGCTGCCGATATTTCCTGAGTATTTCAGCCATGAAAAACTTCTCTACAAGTGGCAACTTAGGACATGCCTTTCGGATTCAGCGATAAAAAATACGTCACATATCAATGACATAACATGAATCCATTGGTATAAGACAAGCCTCCCTTGTCCCTACTGGGATATTTGTGGAACAATTATATAAATTATATATTGAAGATCTATCGTCCTCACATATGCTTGGTAATGTACGCAGTTTTGTGATTTTCAGTTCATTGTTGTTATATACATATTTTATACCGATAGAAACTAATAATGAATAGAAATTCAAATAATTTGCATGCAAACAAATTTATAACTACCAAAATTGTTCATAATCAATTTCACACCAAGTAAGATAGTATAAGTCAGCTCCGCTAACGGTGATATACCCTCAGCATCTGATCAAAAAAGAAACAAACACAATAATTATGCCGCATAAAAAATGTATATATTTCATATTTTGTAGGTATCGGAATGTAAGGCTATAGCAAATGAATTGTAGTAAGCTAACTTCTGATTTTTGAAAAAGATTGAGAATTATTTTTTTTTTTGGAAATTTTGGACCAATATCTCAGGAAGTAAGGACTTACTCCGGAAAAATAGTACCGTTGCAAAAGGTACCGTGAAAAGAACCTTCTTCAAAAAATTCAAATAGATCCGAGACTGGTCCTCAAACTGCACTTTTCCCAAATTTTGTGTAGGAGGTACTCGAAGGACGGGACCGATATAGTCCATATTCCAACCTGATACATTACTGGATGAAATAATAGGATGTGCAAAGTTTGGACCACTCAGAAAATCCCCTTGAGAGTTATCTTGCGGATTTGTCATTTTAGTTAGTTTTCTTGTTTGTTTTTCAGGGTTTCGTGGACCTTTTCGGCCATAATCTCTGGAGGTATGGACTTGCCATTGCAATTGTACCATCGTAAAGAGGGCCGCAAGGACAATCTGCTGAAAAAATCCAAACGATTCGATAGGACTCTTAAATTTCACTTTTTCAAACTTTGTGTGGGAGGTACTCGAAGGTGTGGACCGATATAATCTTACCCGACCTATATCTGGAAGGAATAATAATATATGGAATGTTTCGACCAAATTGACCAAATTGGTTTCGCGCTTTGAGAGTTATTGCTCACACAATTTTTCAGAAAAATGTTTAACTTTTGTGTGGGATGTGTCCGAAGGAGTGAACCATATTCGAAATTAAACTAAATTTGGGCAAAAAATTACGAAGTGCAAAATTTGGTTCGAATCGGTAGATCCGTTCGGGAGATCTCGTGTGCACCAGCCAGCTAGACAAGATTAACGGACAGGGCTAATTCGACTCCAAACAGTTTGAAACGAATTTCGTGCAAACATACTTGGGGTCTAAAACCATTTTTTCGATGGGCACATCTTTTGGTCGTATTTTGTATTAACCTAAAAGCTGAGGGTATAAAGGAGGTGGCGAAGCGACCCCATGCTGCAATATTTGTATAAAAGTTCAATTGGACAACTGAACTGAAAATTTCTCTGTCATGATTGAAACAATTGGTAGTATGAGAGGAAATTGTGATTCTCTACACAAAACCCATAATATATTAGGCAGTAGGCCCGTTATCTAGGAGACACATTATTGCAATTTGCATCAGGGGAAATATCAGTATTTATTTTTCCATATGTAGGCTACTTTGCCGGTATATGCCATCCAGGAATAAAAATATGGACCAAAAATAAAATTTGTATATTTTTCATACGAAAGTAATGGTCCATTTCACCCGCTAAATAATATCGAATCATCAGCCAAAATTGAAGGCATCTTCTTTGACCTAAACCCTTACCTCGTGCAAAAATTTCGTGGGTATTGAGCTATAATTGCGACTTCTAGTTTGCTTATGATTACATTTCAAGCAAAAAACTGGATATATTAGGCTGTAACTCTGTTGTCTGACCGCGTAAATCAATATAATTGGCATCAATGGAAAGGACAAGAGGTGGTCTTTCAAATATTATTTACGTGGGCGGAATGTGTCTTCCAGGAATAAAGATATAACCGGTATATAAAAAATGTTCACAATTTTCACACAAAAGTTATGGTCCATTTAACCCTCTAAACATCATCCGATCACCATCTCAAATTGCAAACATCTTCTTTGTCATATACTGTTACCTTGTTCGAATTTTCGAGGCCATCGGGCTATTATTGCGACCTACACAGCAGCTACAAAATCGGAAAAATATTATGTTTTTGGTCCATTTCACCTATTTCACGATCATCACCAATAAAAATAGCGATCTATTCTGATGTGAAACCGACCTCCATACCAAATTTCGTGACGATCGGTCCATAATTGCGGCCTGGAGTTTGATTACAATTTATAATGGACAGACGGACACACGGACGGACGGACACACATCTCAAAATCGCTTTATCTCGCCGAGATATGAAGATTGGTATACCACATTGGGGGTCTCCGACGAATATTTCGCGGTGTTACATTAATTTTTTCCAAAACAAACTTATAATACCCTTTCCACATAGTGGTGTAGGGTATAAAAACTGGATATATTAGACTGTAACTCTGTTATCTGATCACGTAAATCAACTAAATTAACATCAATAGAAAGGTCAAGCGTTCCTCTTCCAAGTATAGCTTACTTGCCCGGAATGTATCTTCCAGGAAAAAAGATATAAGCTGTATATTAAAACTTTTCACAATTTTCACACAAAAGTTGTGGTCCACTTAACCCTCTAAATAATATCCGATAGTCATCTCAAATTGCAAGCTTCTTCTTTGTCATATACTCTTACCTTCTTTAAAATTTCGAGGCGATCGGTCTATTATTGCGACCTACAGAGCAGCTACAAAATCGGATAAAACTTATGTTTTTGGTCCATTTTACCCGCTAAATATTTCACGATCATCACCAATTAAAATACCCTCTAAGTATTATCTGATCGCCATCTCAAATTGCAAGCTAATTCTTTGTCATATACTCTTACCTTATTTAAAATTTCGAGGCGATCTGACTATTATTGCGACCTACAGAGCATTTACAAAATCGGATAAAAATTATGTTTTTGGTCCATTTCACCCGCTAAATATTTCACGATCATCACCAATTAAAATAGCGATCTATTCTGATGTGAAACCGACCTACATACCAAATTTCGTGACGATCGGTCCATAATTGCGGCCTGGAGTTTGATTACTATTTATAATGGACAGACGGACACACGGACGGACGGACGGACACACATCTCAAAATCGCTTTATCTCGCCGAGATATGAAGATTGGTATACCACATTGGGGGTCTCCGAAGAATATTTCGCGGTGTTACATGAATTTTTACCAAAACAAACTTATAATACCCTTTCCACATAGTGGTGTAGGGTATAAATATGAAACTTCAAAAAAATAATTTTGGCCAAAAATTTTGTGATTGCGACAACTGTGCATAGTACAGAGACTATATTAAGTTTGTTTTTCCGTTTGTAATGCATTGAAATAATCATTTGCGACCAGATAAAATACAGTGAGTCACAGTCTAAAGCATCCACTTGAGTTTCTTTAATTAAAACTGATAAGAGTTAATTAATGCAAGTGATTTTATCCTTTTTATACCCTACACCACTATGTGGAAAGGGTATTATAAGTTTGTTTTGGTAAAAATTCATGTAACACCGCGAAATATTCGTCGGAGACCCCCAATGTGGTATACCAATCTTCATATCTCGGCGAGATAAAGCGATTTTGAGATGTGTGTCCGTCCGTCCGTGTGTCCGTCTGTCCATTATAAATTGTAATCAAACTCCAGGCCGCAATTATGGACCGATCGTCACGAAATTTGGTATGGAGGTCGGTTTCACATCAGAATAGATCGCTATTTTAATTGGTGATGATCGTGAAATATTTAGCGGGTGAAATGGACCAAAAACATAATTTTTATCCGATTTTGTAAATGCTCTGTAGGTCGCAATAATAGTCAGATCGCCTCGAAATTTTAAATAAGGTAAGAGTATATGACAAAGAATTAGCTTGCAATTTGAGATGGCGATCAGATAATACTTAGAGGGTTAAATGGACCAAAACTTTTGTGTGAAAATTGCGAAAATTTTTAGTAAACAGCTTATACATTTATTCCTTGAAGAGATATTCCGGGCAAGTAAGCTATATTTGGAAGAGGAACGCTTGACCTTTCTATTGATGTCAATTGTGTTGGTGTACATGATAAGATAACAGAGTTACAGCCTAATATATCCAGTTTTTTCTTTGTAGTGTGGTAATTAACACTCTAGAGGTCGCAATTATAGCTCAATAGTCACGGAATTTTGCACGAGGTAAGAGTTTAGGTAGAAGAAAATGCCTATAATTTTGCATGATGATCTGATATTATTTAGCGGGTGACATAGACCATTACTTTTGTATGAAAAATATACAAATTTTATTTTTGGTCCATATTTTAATTCCTGGAGGGCATATACCGGCAATGTAGTCTACATATGGAATAATAATTACTGACCTTTCCCCTGACGCAAATTGCAATAATGTGTCTGCTAGATAACGGGCCTACTGCCTAAAATATAATAGGTTTTGTGTAGAGTACCACAATTTCCTCCCATGCTACAAATTGTCTCTATTATGACAGAGACATTTTCAGATCAGTTGTCAAATTGGAGTTTTTATACAAATATTGCAACATGGTGTCGCCTTGCCACCTATTTTATACCTCAGGATTTAGGATAAAGGGATACAAACAAAATACGACCAAAGATGTGTCTCATCGAAATATTGGTTTTATACCCCAAGTATGTTTGGACGAAATTCGTTTCAGACAATTTGGAGTCTACGTAGCCCTGTCCGTTCATCTGCCTCTCTTAATGTCTAGCTGGCTGGTACTCACGATAACTATCGAACGGATCTACCGATTAGAACCAAATTTTATACTTCGTAATATTTGCCCAAAATTTGTTTAAGTTCGAATGTAGGCTATGTCGGTCCACACCTCCCCCAAAAAATTTCAAAATTGTTTTCGAAAAATTGTGTAAGCGATAACATTACACATCGTATTATTTCATCCAGTCATGTATCAGGTTGAAATATGGACTATATCGGTCCGTCCTTCGAGTACCCCCTCACAAATTTGGGAAAAGTGCAGTTTGAGGACCCGTATCGGTTCTATTTGATTATTATTATTATTATTATTATTATTTTTTTTTGGCGTTTTTTATTGTTGGACTGCAGAATTTTACATCTTTGTGTTTATTTCAGCTTGAGTCCATATTTTGTTGTAATTCAATTGTTTGAATCCAGTCATGCCGTGCTGATGCCTATTATTGTTGGACTGCAGAATTTTACATCTTTGTGTTTATTTCAGCTTGAGTCCATATTTTGTTGTAATTCAATTGTTTGAATAACAACAAAATATTTTAAAGTGGATATGAAATTGATAAGTTGCGGGCGAAGGGTAGGGAATACTATAGTTTCAGTTGTCACCAAACAACTTCATCAGTTCCCTTTTTCGCCGACTCTGTATCGATAAAAAGGTCAATAAAGCCATCTAGCAAATTAAATAAAATGAGAAATTTCCTGTATGGCCCTAAAGCTGTTGAATTACAACAAAATATGGACTCAAGCTGATTTTTTTTTATACCCTCCACCATAGTATGGAGGGTATATTAAGTTTGTTTTTCCGTTTGTAACGCATTGAAATACTCATTTGCGACCCTATAAAGTATATATATTCTTGATCAGGGTAAAATTCTAAGTCGATCTGAGCACGTCCGTCCGTCCGTCCGTCTGTGGTAATCACTCTAGCATCCACAAAAATGGAGATAGGACGCTGAAATTTTGGAAAAATGCGTCTTTTGTTTGCAGGCAGGTCAAGTTCGATGATGGGCTATATCGGTCCACGTTTTGGTATAGCCCCCATATAACGGTACCCCCCGATTTACGGTATTTTGACGTTTTTAGCTACATTTTTAGACCGATTTGGCTATAATTTGACACTTAGGGTTCCTAAGTATCAATAAACATATATAACAAAACTTGTGGACATAGGTCCACGTTTTGGTATAGCCCCCATATAACGGTACCCCCCGATATACGGTATTTTGACGTTTTTAGCTACATTATCAGACCGATGTAGCTATAATTTGACATTTAGGGTTCTTAAGTGTTAATAAACTTATATAGCAAAAGTTGTGGACATAGGTCCACGTTTTGGTATAGCCCCCATATAACGTTACCCCCCGATTTGCGGTATTTTGACGTTTTTAGCTACATTTTCAGACCGATATAGCTATAATTTGACATTTAGGGTTCTTATATGTCAATAAACTTATATAGCAAAACTTGTGGACATAGGTCCACGTTTTGGTATAGCCCCCATATAACGGTACCCCCCGATTTACGGTATTTTGACGGCTTTAGCTACATTTTCAGACCGACTTAGCTATATTTTGACATTTAAGAACCCTAAATGCCATTAAACTTATTTAACATAAGTTGTGGACATAGGTCCACGTTTTGGTATAGCCCCCATATAACGGTACCCCCGGATTTGCGGTATTTTGACGTTTGTAGCTACATTTTCAGACCGATTTAGCTATAATTTGAGATTTAGGGTTCTTAAGTGTCAATAAACTTATATAACAAAATTTGTGGACATAGGTCCACGTTTTGGTATAGCCCCCATATAACGGTAGCCCCCGATTTACGGTATTTTGAAGTTTTTAGCTATATTTTCAGACCGATGTAGCTATAATTTGACATTTAGGGTTCTTAAATGTCAATAAACTTATATAACAAAAGTCGTGGACATAGGTCCACGTTTTGGTATAGCCCCCATATAACGGTACCCCCCGATTTACGGTATTTTGACGTTTTTAGCTACATTTTCAGACCGATATAGCTATAATTTGACATTTAGGGTTCTTAAGTGTAACTAAACTTATATAACAAAAGTTGTGGACCTAGGTCCACGTGTTGGTATAGCCCCCATATAACGGTACCCCCGATTTACGACATTTTGACGTTTTTATCTACATTTTCAGACCGATTTAGCTATCAATTGACATTTAGGGTTCTTAAATGTCAATATACTTATATAACTAGTGGACATAGGTCCATGTTTTGGAATAGCCCCCATATAACCGCCCGATTTCAGGTATTTTGAGAATTTTACCAACAAGTTTTAACCGAATTATCTGTAATTTGAACATTTGACATTGGTCACCACACCTCTCCACTAAAAATTGTCAAGAAAGCCCCCATATAACGGTACCTCCCGATTTTCAGTAATTTGATGATTTTAGCTACAATATTAAACCGAACTAGCAGTAATTTGACATTAGAAGTTCTTAGTGGTCACAACACCTCTCCATCAAAAATTTTCAACATAGGTCCATGTTCGGATATAGCTTCCATGTAACGGTACCTCCCAATTTTCAGTAATTTGGCAATTTTAGCTACAATTTTAACAGAACTAACTGTAATTTGACATTTGAAGGTTGTAGTGGTCACCACGCATCTGCATCAACAATTTTCAACATAGCTCAAATATAACGATACTTCCCGATTTTCGGTACTTTGAGGATTTTACTTAAAATGTTTAACCGAACGTAGGTCCATGTTTTTGTATAGCCCCAAAACAAACCTCCCGATTTTCCGTACCTTAGCTTTATTTTTGGACGAACTTTCTGTAATTTGAAATTTAAAAGTCAACAAAAATTGTTCATTTAAGTTCATATTTTCGTATAGCCCAGATACCTCCGAACTAGCTGTTAATGACATTTGAAGTTCCCACTTTATGTACCGATTTTCGATATTTTGAGGATTCTAGCTAATTTTTTTAACCGAATTAGGAGTTATTTGACATTAAAGGCTCCCATCAAAAACTCTCAACATAGATCCATGTTTTATTATAACCCCTATATAACAGTACCTCCCAATTTCTAGCCCACCAAAAATTGTCAACAATTAGATATTGGCACCATAAAAAAGGGCCTCCCGAATGAAGCATTTTATGTACATTGTCTGACATTTTAACGTACTCACTTAAAGTTGGGAACAGGAATGAATATTTTATGGTGGAGGGTATGAAAAGTTCGGCCCGGCCGAACTTAATGCTTTTTTACTTGTTTTTTTTTTTGAAGAAGGTTCATTTCACGGTCAATATTCTGATCCCTTTTCCGGGGTAAGTCATACTTCCAGAGATAATAGTCCAGAGGTTACAAAAACCCCGCCTTCAACTAAAATTACTAATCTGAAAAAATAATTCTCAAACTTTTCCAAAACTCAGAAATTAGCTTACTACAATTGGTTTGGTACCTACAGATTCCACGTATTTTGAAGCAAACTCGTGTTACAAATAAATATATTTTTATACGGCAGAGGCTGAGGGTATATCACCGTTAGCGCAGCTGACTTATAATATCTTCTTTGGTGTGTCATTGAATATGAATAATTTTGGGATTTCTATTCATAAACTCACAATTTTCCCAATTATCAAATATACCAAATTGCATGGTATATATTTATTTATTTTAGGTGTATTCCAAAAAGGAACCTGATATTCAAAGACAATTTGAAGATGTAGCAGGAGGGACTAATCAATGTGAATTTTCCACTTTTCGAATATTTTTTAGAAATGTATAATTTATATATTTTTCTACAAACATCGCAGTAAAGACAAGGGAGGCTTCTCTTATATCAATGGATTCATATTAAGTTATTTTTATCGCCGAATCCGAACGGGGCGTCCTAAGTTGCTTGTAGAGACGTTTTTCATGGCTGAAATACTCAGGAAATATCGCCAACATTACTAAGGGGAATTTTGGCACCGTTAACAATTTGATGGGAGTCGAACCCGGACATTTAGCGTGCAAGGCGATTGCACATAACTAATTCCTACAGGTTGTGGTGTAGGGTATCACATGGTCGGCCCCGTCCGACTTTGCTTACTTGTTTTATATATTTTTACATTAGTCTCTTAATATAAAATTAATAAAATAAAATTAGCAGTATTCGGATAAGTTCAACAAAAATAAAATTTATTTGAGAGCAGGATTTAAAATGAACTTCTCCGAAATTCTGTGTGGGAGATACCAGAAGGAGTGGACCGATTGAGTCCACATTGGAACCTCACCTAAGTCTGGTAGAAATTTCACGATGGGCAAAGTATGGACCAAATCGGTTGCTCCCTTCAAGAGTTATCGTGCGCACAAATTTTCTGAACATTTTTTACCGATATTTTGGACCCATCTTCGACCTTAAACTAAGTTTGGACAAAATATTACGAAAGCCAAATTTTGGAGCGATTCGGTTCATCCGTTCGAGAGTTATCGTGCGCTCCAGACAGACAGACAGATGGACGGACATGGCTAAATCAACTCCAAATTGCCTGAAACGGATTTCGTCCAAACATAGCATCAATGCTGAGAGTATAATTAAAATTTTTTATGATTTTTTTGCTAAATTTTTTTAACGGATCTACCTATAACTTGACATTTGAGTTTCTCAGTAGTCACAAAACATCTCCACCAAACATTGTTAGCATAAGTCTATAATGTGATATAGCCCTCATATGAAGGTACCGCCCGACTGAAGGCATTTTTGTACCCTCCGCCATAATATGGAGGGTATAATTAAATTAACATTCCGTTTGTGACACGTCAAAATAATCGTCGAAGACCCTATAAGGACGTTTGGTAGTGCAAATGGGATATATCGGTCCAGGTTTTGATATATCCCACTTAGAACCGTACCTGCCGATTTTGGGTATTTTGAAGGTTTCAGCGTCATTATCAAACCGAAATGGCTGAATTTCGGTATTTAGTTTTCGTTGAGGGTATAACTACAATTTGTGAATGAAGATATGAAAATGTGTAGAAAGAAAAATCATAAAATGACAAAAAGATATCAGTGCCTGAGTTGTGTTGCATTTTTTTTACTTCTTAAGTAAAAAGAATCTCCGAATGTTTCGTGCAAATTTTGTCCATTATTTCATCGAAATAACAAGAAAAAGAATGTATGTATGTATAATATAAACATCTGTTTTTGTTGTTTCATAATGTTCTCCAACATAAACATATGTTCGGTATAAGTATGAAACAAACGGAGAGACAACAGAGAGAACTGTGTTTGTTAATGTTGTAAAATATAAGTGTATTCTATATAATACTTATAATACTTATTTATTCTATTATATCCAAATTGTTCTTAAATAAATAAAACTTTTATTTAAATTTGTTGAAAAATCTTTTAATGGGCAATTAATCGCAAAGGTACAGTATAATTCCAATGAAAATACTACTTATTACAGGCAAGCACAACATGTTTTCGGCGGCTACCACGCCATTTTAAAATATTTCACAAATTGTATTACTAGAACATGATAGAGGTTACCATATATCTATAATATACAGTATGCAAACTTTGCAATTATATGCATTGCAAAGTTCATATTCGTACAAATTCAACAAAGAATAAAATCGTTATAAATTCCATATTTTATATGCAAATATGATACAATTGATGGGGATTACTATAACGAAGAAAGATTTAAAAATAAGATAATAAATTTTTAATTTATTTCGTCATTTAGGTATAGATGGCGCCTGTGTGGGTGGCAAATTTCGTATTCATACACCTAGAAGCACTATATATTTGTGGTGTTTAAATATTTTTGAAGCAAAATACCACACATTTTAGTTGTTTTCTTCTTTTAGAGTGCCTCTGCTGTAGAAAAATTTTAAAATAACGACAATTTAATTAAACATTTTGCATGAATAAAAATTCGCACGAACATCCGAAATACTTGCCACTCACACAAGCGACACCTGTACTTAAATAATGGAATAAAATAAACATTTGTTTTGTTATTTTTAAATCTTTCTTCGTTATAGTAATCCCTATCAATTGTATCATGGCATCGCACGGAACTAATTATTTGAAATTTTGCTGGTGAGGAGTAGTGCCTCTAGAATATTCTCTGCTGGCTACAAGAGGGAGATCGGCCTATACGAATATCCTCTGCTGACATCCTTGCCTGGCTTCATTAGCTAGACTGCTAACATCTAATATGAGTGGCTAACGATAGATTAAGGACGCTTGTCAAATATTCAACACCGGGTTCATCCAGTTGCTTAAGCGTTATCGTGAGATCACGTGTGGGCCCATCGCTTTTGATGATTTCCAGTTTCAGAAGAGATAGGTCTGCACAAACTGTCGTATAAAGAAGGCCAGACCACCTCTTCCGTTATCCTTTTGTAAAACATTGTTATCCTCGCAACGTTGTAAGCAACAGGTGGCGGTGAGCTTTGTTTCCTGGATCGCGGCGACCATGTTGGTTTTCCGACTGATAAAACCTAAAATTTTGTTGACGTTGTTGGGTGGAATGGTGCAATAAGACTTCAGGAACGATACATTTCAGGAGTTTTGAGCAACAACAACATGTTGTGTTAGATGCTGCGTTTATTGTTGTTTGAAAGACTGAGGTGTGTTTCGTATTCCGATTTTTAGGTTTTACCCACATTATCCAACCGAAGTTACAAACATTTGGTATTTAGGCTTCAGTAGGTGTTCATAACAATTCTTTCGAATGATGTCGGTATAGGTGTACCAACTGATTTGCTGTATTTTGAAATATTTGTGATATTCAGCAGTTAAGGTATCCAACTCTTCATTCAAATAAGACGCAAAATTAGTTATTTCTTTTCCTTCAATACAATTCGTGGTGGAGGGCATAAAAGTTCGACCCGGACGAATTTTTAACAAAGGGTCGTTCCAGGGCTGAAAGATAACTATCTAGCCTAACAATGAAAACGCGAATATTTACCATCAAAAATGGTTTTATTGTTTTCTTAAGTAGTCTCCAGCATGATTTATATAGTTTTTCGTGCGGTCAAACCTATCAGCGAAGCACTTTTTCCTCTCGGATTGAGACAAAAATCGATGACCTGATTTTTTTCTTGATGTGCTGGAATCAAAAGAAGTCATTGGATCCCCAGTCAGGGTTGTACGGCGGGTTTCCCACCAATTCCACGTTTTGTCGGGTCAAACAGGTGATTGTTTGAATCGATGTGGGAGAGCTCGCATTACCATGACGCAGAACGATTCGTCTTCTCTTGTTCGTTTTTCGAATTTCTCAGGAAACTTCAGGTAAACAAATTGTAGTGTAACACTCAGAATTAACCGTTCTACATATGGCTTGAGACATATAGTCGCCACACGGTCAGTTTAGCCGAAGAAACAGGCGACTTTTTGCTTCGAAGTGATTCTTACATGAACAACTTTCGTTGCATTTGGCTTGTTTTCGATGACCCAGACGGCCGATTCCTAATTTGTTTCGGGCTCCAAAGCATAGATCCTAGATTCGTCGTCTGTGACGATCTTATAAACGTCGTTCGAAGCACCGCGATCGATTTTACGAAAAAGAATCAAAACGATGCGAGAGGAGCTCTTAAACTTCAATTTTTTTCGAATTATGTGTGGGAGGTGCCCGATGGAGTGGACCGATACAGCCCATATTCCAACCTGATACATGACTTGATAAAATAATATGATGTGTAAAATCTGCAGCAATCAGAAACTCCCTGCGAGAATTACTTGCGGATTTGCCATTTTGGTTGGTGCCGTCAGGGTTTCTTGGAACTTTTAAGCCAATATCTCAGGAAGTGTGGACTTGCGCAAGAAAAAAATTGTACCACCGTAAAGGGAGCCGCAAGGACAACTTACTGAAACAAATTTAAAAATTATCCGAGAGGAGCTCTCCAATATACTCCATATTCGAACCCGATCTATATCTAGAAGGATTGCTCCCTTCGAGAGTAATCGTTCACACCATTGTAAAGACAATTTTGAACTTTTGTGGGGAAGGTACCCGAAGGACAAAATATTCTTCTTCTTTATTTGCTAATTCGATTTTCGAATGTAAGCGACCATACAATACAATACATATCGAGGTACATTTCATTTACTTATTTATATACATATTAAATTTGATATTATTTAGTACTATATATTTATAAATTATTAACAATTATCTCAAAAGTGTTTCTATTTCTTGCCGCATTTAGAAGGTTTGCCGAATTATTATATTTTGTCCATTCTTCTATGTTCTTTAGCCAGGTCATCTCTTTTCGGCCTCTGGTACGCCGACCTTCAACTGTTGCTTTCAGGATTTTTTGTAATAATCTATATTTTACATTTCTCATGATGTGTCCCAGATATGAGGTTTTTCGTTTTTTGATTGTAGCTATGAGTTCTCTTCTTTGATTCATTCTTGTCAATACTTCGGCATTTGTCACGTGCGCAGTCCATGGTATTTTTAAAACTCTGCGGTAGACCCACATTTCGAAGGCTTCCAATCGTCGTATATCAGCAGCTTTAATAGTCCACGTCTCCACGGCATACAGTAGAACTGACCAGATGTAGCATTTTATAAACCTTGCTTTGCTTAAATTTCATTCAAATCGGTTGATCCGTTCGAGAGTTATCGTGCGCACCAGCCAGCCAGACAGACATTTTTCATAACAAAGTGTATATACCCTTTCTAGCCTAAAGGCTGAAGGTATAAAAATAGTTGGTGGACGAAATGCCCAAAGATGCCTTTATCTCACGGTACATAACTCGGCGATATCGCAATTTCCGTTCACGCAAGGCATATTTTTATTCTGGCTAAACTGTAGATTTTGAGCGATTGAATCCATTAAACCAGTTTTTCATAGTCCTATAGGATGGTCCTTTATCGTCATACAAAGATTTAATTTGATCGATGCATTTTTGTCGTGATTATCCACGTCGAAATTTGTGAAAAATTTCTGGACGAAAATGTTTACGAGTAAATTCCATTTTTTTGCAAAGTGGTTTTTTCAATTCACTGTAAACAACACATCACATGGTCGTACGATAGACTGTCCTGAGTTTGTTTAGGCTAAAACCTGTAAAATTTTCCAAAAAAAATTCAAATGGCAACACGCGGTGTTCCCTAGGCCATATAGTTTTCGTGTAGGCCTCGTATTACGAATGTTCGGTATTTTCAGGAATTTAGCTATAATTTTTGACGGAACTACCTGTAATTTGACATTTGAAATTCTCAGTGATCACAAAACTTCCCCACCAAAAATTGTCAATATACATAGGTCTATGTTTTGGTATAGCCTGATTTTCGATATTTTCATAATTTTAGCTACATTCTTTACCGAACTGTTATTTCACATTTAAAAATCAACAATGTCCACCACAAAAATTGTCAGTATTGGCAAACCACACTTTGGTTTAGGCCACATGTAAGGGTGCCGATCGATTGAAAACATTTTTAGGTACATTTTCTGGTCTAATTTAGCCATTTAAAGCACACGTTGTGCTAAAATGTCTCTACCTTAAATTGTGGACAGGAAATAAAACTAATTTTTCCATTTTAGATTAGAATATTTTATGTTGGAGGATATACAAAGTTAGGTCCGGACAAACTTAACGATTTTTTATTTTTTCTTAGTTGCCTAATACTAAAATATCCATGAAACTAGTAGAACTTTCATCAATTTTATTCTAATGATAACATCCTTTATTTGTTGTATCGACACAGGATCTAATACAGCGTCACATGCCACAAAACAAAATATGTCATTAGTTTGGGATGAAGCCCTATATACGATGCATACAGTCAGTTTGGTAATCAGTCATCCGTAACTTTAGTAAGGATAATTATTGAAACCAAATACATGCAACGAACGCACAGACGTAGGATAATCAATGATCGAAACAACAGCGAATTACAAAAATGGAAAATTAGACAATACACACTTTTCTTTGCGTAATCAGAGAATGGGTCACTTTAGCGGAAACTAACGAAAGGGGATGATGCGTCTTTGATGTGTGACAATACTGAAACAAAAACAACCGAATGAACAATGTCATTGTTTCACTCTGCTCTATTTACCAAAGTGATAAACATCACTTGGATTAAAATTGCCAACAACATTATTCGATTTCATCAAACGACATTGAAGAAGGGGGTGGGTGGATTTACAGATGGGATTTGCTGGGAAAGGAAGCGTAAATTTTCAATTTTGAAAATTTTACTTTAAAATAGAGTACTCAGCACTCGTTTGCCTGATGTTGCATCATTTTTCATGTCACGCGTTCTACGAAAAGCGTGCAACAGTGAAATAACTCTCATCACAGTTAACAGTTCTACGTGTAACAATAGCTCATTGGATTGAACAAAAAGTAGCGTTGGAAGTAATGTGAAACAATCTCATCTGTCTGATAAGTGTGTTCCAACTCGAATTGCAATAAAACCTTATAGTCAGCATAGTGGTACAAAATAATAAACATTTGCCAAGAGCTATCGGAGAAACTATCAGAGATTTTTTGAGAATATATTCTGAGTGACAATCAGAGCTATAATCAGGGATGTTTTATATAGTATTTTTTAAGGGGATATAAAATAGTATAGAGCTCAAATAAAGACCTTCTTTGCATTGAACGATATATTTTGTTATAATCTATCCACTGTAATTTGCCAAGAGCTATCGGAGAAACTATCAGAGATTTTTTGAGAATATATTCTGAGTGACAATCAGAGCTATAATCAGGGATGTTTTATATAGTATTTTTTAAGAGGCTATCAAATAGAATAGATCTCAAATAAAGACCTTCTTTGCATTGAACGATATATTTTGTTATAATCTATCCACTGTAAAAATTGTACAGCACAAGAGATTCAACTACACCTCATAATGAACTGCACGTGAGTATGGGACACAAACGGAAACGGAACTCTACCATCATAAGAGCACACGCATACACAATGCTCGAAACTGTTTCCGTTATATTCTATTACATTTGGTTACTTTTGAACTGAAAAGCGGAACACCAATATCAACATTGTTTTGTTTTTGTCTCATCACTCACTCGTCACGCTTTTCAACAATGTAACTCCCTCAAAACGCAACAAAGCTAATAATGAGGGTGTTTTACTTAGTTGCAATCTCTCCCATCAAAGGTAAGGTATTTTACAAAAAAAAAAAAAAAGCTTTGTCACAAGGATTATGTCTAGATATGGTTCATTGTTAGCTGTTAACTAACATTACTGTGCTATAATTATTTATTCTGATCCTTCATCTTGTCTTTCCATAGTATGCTTTTTTATACCCTCCACCATAATATGGAGGGTATACTTAAATTTGTAAGTCCGTTTGTAACACATCGGAGTATATATTCTTGATCAGTGTAAAATTCTAAGTCGATATAAGCATGACCGTCTATCCGTCCGTACGTCCAATTGTTGAAATCAAGATACAGCTCGCAATTTTTAAGATAGAGCTTTGTAATTTGGTATAGGAGTGTCTATTACTCCTAGGGTGTTTGGTATTGCAAATGGGCTATATGTGTCCACGTTTTGATATAGCCACCATAGAAAGTTACCACCCGATTTTCGGTATTTTGAAGGTTGTGGCCTCAATATTCCTCAGAAATGGCTGCAATTTGGTATTGGTCTTCATTTTGGGTATTAAACCTATTATTTTAAACTTGCCAGTATAGGTCCACGCCTTAGTATAGCCCATATAGAACGGTACCTCCCTATTTCTGGTATTTTGAAGGCTGTGGCCTCAATATTCCACCGAAATGGCTGAAATTTGGTATTTGGTCTTCATTTGGGGTATAAAACGTCCTATATGAAATTTGTCGCCTTCAGATATCCCCCATAGAACGGTACCACCCTATCTTCGGGGTTTTTAAGGTTGTAGCCACTGCAACCCACCGAAATAGCTGAAATTTGGTATTTAGTCTTTGTTGGAGGTAAAAGCCTTTCTGTCTGAAATTCGTCGGTTTTAGTCTTACATGGGGTTATAAAATATTCCAGACGAAAATTATTAGTATAGGTCCGCGGGTTCCAATATCCCCCATAGAAGCATACCTCTTGATTTTCGGTATTTTGAACTTTTTACCGAAATATCGGAAATTTCATATTTAGTCTTCTTCTTTTAGTCTTCTTTCCGCCAGAAATTTGTAGGTTAGCCACATTGTTCTACCGAAGCTGAAGTTTGGTATTTAGTCTGCCTCATAAACGAAAGGAAATTAATTGTTCCATTTTACTTCAATACAACTTGTGGTGGAGTGTATAAAAAGTTCGGCCTGGCTGAACTGAACGCAGTTCTTAATTATTATTACTTAAAGAAATGTTAACTAAAACAATTGTGAATTAAAATTCATAAAGAAAAATCCTTCAATGTTAGAATCGTTCATAAATTATAAAACTTGCGTCTACTTAATGAGAAAATATAGCCCATTTTCTCAAAAAAATGCGTTTTCCGTGTTAGCACTTTCTATTTTATCTTGTGTCAAATTTTCATACTGATATCTCTAAAACTCGACGAGTTAAAGCTAATTTACTACGAGTTTCGCTTAATTCAATATAAAGTTTTTTTGAGTTTATGAAGCACTTAAACACTTCTAATCATAACGAAGGCAGGCTTGTAAATTTAGTATTAAGTGAAAACCAGTAAGGACAGGATCTAAGAAGGGCGGGGCCGACTACATGATACCCTACACAACCACGATTTCAATATAATCCTGACTAAATTGCTTCACATTTTCAATTTGCATCAAAATGTCTGTCCAATTTTCTGTTTGACAAAAATATATATGGGATATATATCCACCGTGGTTCAATGGTATGCACGCTGAATGTCGAGGGTTCGATTCCCCGGCCAGGCAACATCAAACATTTTTCAGCGGTGGTAAAATACCCCTCATTAATGTTGGCGACATTTCCAGAGTATTTCAGCCATGTAAAACTTCTCTACAGCCATGTAAAACTTCTTGCCGCCGTTCGGACTTGGCGGCAAATTGTTGTACGTATAATACGCCAGGAGGAGGTCAGTGGGTGCCTTCACCAAACTTAATATTTCAAAAAAAAAAAAAAACTGTAACGGCCCCATGCTGGAATATATCGCACCTGTTCAACAAAAAGGTAGTAACTCAAACTTTTCTATTTTTCAGTAGAGACAAAAACTGTTGGTACATAAGAAGTAGTATGAAAAATGAAATGCCGGTATTTTTTACGAAGGGTAATTCATTTTCTTAATAAAAAGTTAAAATTTTTAGTTTTAGAAAAATCCAATTGGACAATTAATACGCCTGGGTTCCACGTAATTCGTAATAATGCACAAACTGGGAATTTCTCTGTCATGATAGAGACAATTATAGCATGGGAGGAAAATGTGGTTCTCTACAGAAAACCCACTTTATATTAGTAGCCCCGTTATCTACCAAACTCATTATTGCAATTTGTATCAGTGAAAAGGTCAGTCGTTCCTTTTTCATACATATGTATGAAATATGAAAATTAAAATATGGACCAAATATAAAATGTTTATATTTTTCATACAAAAGTAATGGTCCATTTCACCCGCTAAATAATATCAGATCATCAACCAAAATAGTAGGCATCTTCTTCGACCTAAAGTCTTACCTCGTGCAAAATTTCGTGACTATTGGGTTATAATTGCGACCTCTAGCGTGTTTATTATTACACTACAAACAAATATTTGGATATATAAGGCTGTAACTCTGTTATCTTATAATGTACACCAACACAATTTGCATCAATAGAAAGGTCAAAAGTTTATTTTCCAAGTATAGCTTACTTACCCGGAATATGTCTTTCAAGAATAAAGATATAAGCTGTATATTAAAAATTTGCATAATTTTCACACAAAAGTTGTGATCCATTTAACCCTTGAAGCAATCCATATTTCAATAATTACACTTTCATGTCCTCTACAATTCAATAGTAACAATTTTCATAGTTTTGTACTTTGTCATTGTGAGTTTGTAAATATTCCAATTCCCCATTGTGATTCATTCATTGTATTTTAAAGTTAACTGACAGAATGCAACTATGTAAATAATTTATTCCACTACTCTTGTAATACAACTCATTAATTACTACTTTCGATATACCATTATATGCAACTGTAAGCTAGAACAAAATTCAATAAAATGGCTCAGTTTGTGATATACATTCTAACGCGTTACATAACCATCAGATAAGATCACAAGGGGTGATCTCCATTCTAACACGTTATAGTAACTATCAGATATGATCACAATGAGACAATTTGTCCGTCCGGCAGTCTACGTCAATCCTCACTTGTGTTTTCCTGAACAATCTACACCAGATTGTTATAAATATTATCTGATCATCATCTCAAATTGCAAGCTTCTTCTTCGTCATGTTCCCTTACCTTATTTCAAATTTCGCGTTGATCTGATTATTATTGTGACATACAGAGCCGCAACAAAATTCGATAAACACTATGCAACACTGAAAATGCAAACAACTTCTAGTATGCATTTTTATACCCTACACCACTATGTGGGGAGGGTATTATAAGTTGCTTTTGGCCAAAAAGTTTGTAACGCATCGAAATAATGGTCGTAGACCCATACTTATGTATACCAAAATGAATGTCTCGACGAGCTGAGTCGATCTGGCTATGTGTGTCCGTCCGTCAGTCCGTCCGTCCGTCCGTCCGTCCGTCTGTCCGTCTGTCCATCTAAACCTTGTAATCACGCTACAGGTCGCAATTTTGATCGGATCTTCACGAAATTTTGCATGTTGATGGGGGTCCCGGAGGGGAAGAAGCCTATTGATTTTGGTGATGGTCGGATAATATTTAGGGGTCGGAAAGGGCAAAAAACTTAGGTGGATAAAAAAACAACGTTTTTTCCAAAGCGAATATCTCAGCTTCTATATGGGGTATACCAAAAGCAAAACCGGACAATTAAAGTAGAAAATATCACCTTTCTAATGATGTAAAGTAGGTGCTCGTAGGTGATCAAACAACGAAGATATCACAATAGTAGCAAATAAAACCCCAATTTTCATTTTTGCGACTTTAATTATATTGACGAATATCACAGCTTCAGTTGTAAAATTTCCAAAAGCAAAGCCTGACTATGAAAGTAGAAGATCCCGTCTTTACAATGATGCAAACTAGGTCGGCGTAGGTAACCAAATGACGGATATATCGCAATAGTCGATAATGCATCCCATTTTCCGATTTTTTTGTAATCACGCTACAGGTCGCAATTTTGATCGGATCGTCACGAAGTTTTGGGGGTTAATGGAGGTCCCAAAGGAAAGAAGCCTATTGATTTTGATGATGGTCGGATAATATTATGGGGTTGAAATGGGCAAATACTTATTTGGGGAAAGGTCAACGTTTTATTTCAAAGCCAATATCTCTGTTTCTTTTAGAGGTATATCTAAAGCAAAACCTAGCAAGGAAAGTAGAAAATATCACCTTTACAACGATGTAAAGTAGGTTGTCGTAGGTAGTCAAATAGCAGAGATATTTCAATAGTCGATAATGCATCCCATTTTCCGATTTGTAATCACGCTACAGGTCGCAATTTTGATCGGATCGTCACGAAATTTTGGGGGTTAATGGGAGTCCCACAGAGAAAGAAGCCTACTGAATTTAATGATGGTCGGATAATATTCAGGGGTCGGAATGCGCAAAAACTTATTTAGAGAAAAGGTCTACGTTTTATTTCAAATCCAATATCTCTGTTTTTTAAGAGGTATATCAAAATCAAAACCTGGCAAGGAAAGTAGAAAATATCACCTTTACAACGATGTAAAGTAGGTTGTCATAGCTGCTCAAACAACAGAGATATCGCAATAGTCGGTAATGCATCCCATTTTCTGATTTGTTGTAGTCACGCTACAGGTCGCAATTTTGATCGGATCGTCACGAGTTTTTTGGGAGTGGATGCGGGTCCCACAGAGGAAGAAGCCAATTTAGTTTGGTGATGGTCGGATAATATTCAGGAGTCGGAATAAGCGAAAAGTTTATGTGGAGGAAAGTCAACGTTTTTTCTTATATCTCCGATTCTGGTTGGAGTATTCAAACAGGAATACCCGTCAATGGAAGAAGAAAAGATCTCGTTTATATTGATGCAAAGTATGTTGGCGTAAGTGAGCAAACCGAGATATTGCAAAATTCAGTAATAAACCCAATTTTTCCATTTTTTGTAATCACGCTACAAGTTGGAATTTTGATCGGATGGTGACGAAATTTTGGGGGTAGATGGGGGCCCCACAGAGGAAGAAGCCTATTGATTTTGGTGATAGTCGGATAGTATTTAGGGGTCGGAATGGGGAAAACTCATTTGGAGACAATTTCAAAATTTTATTCTTTGTGAATATATCGGCTTCTAGTAGTGGTATTCCAACGGCAAAGCCTGTAAGTGGAAAAAGAAAATATTACGTTTACATTGGTGTAGAGTAGGTTGGCGAAGGTGGTCAAACAAGGGAGATACAACAATAGTCGATAATGCATCGAATTCTTCAATTTTTTGCAGTCAAGCTACAGGTCGTAATTTTGATCGGATGGTCACGAAATTTTGGTTGCTTATATGGGTCCAAGAGAGAAAGAGGCATATTATTTTTGGTGGTAGTCGGATTATATTCCCTAAAAGAAATGTTTAGCAGTGATAAGCTTATGCAAAGGGGTAGTGGTGTAGGGTATCACATAGTCGGCCCCATCCCGACTATAGCTTTTGCTCACTTGTTTGAAAGTACATATTTAGACTACAAAAGCCTTACTAGGAGTTTGTCCTGTCAGATCCAGTTCGGATTTTAAGGCCTCATCTAAACCGGGCTAAATCTACACTTTTTTGCATTTATCAGGCCTTTATCTCAGAAACGAATAGAAATTTGGCCTTGAAGTCTTTAGCAATAGCCCTAAACTTGTAGAACTTATCTTTTGAAAAAAAACACATAAAAAAACTCCATCTAGGGCATCAAAATCTATAAAATATAGAAAATTTTACATAATTGCTGAAATTCTGGTCAGTATCGCCTAACTATTGGGAGTTGAACCAAGTAACCTTTTGCAAAAATCTTCCAAATAAAGTTCTCAACAATTCTTTAGAACATTCTGAAACTCTAAAATGCTTACTTCATGTTGTTTCAGCGGTATTTTGCATCATATCTTCTACAACACGTATTTCAAACACAGTTCACACCAACACTTTATTCTCGCATTTTGGATTTCGCTACATTATTGACATTTTTATTAAATCGTCGTTGAAAAATGTATAAAAAAAAACAACGGCATAGAGGCATTTTACAGCGACGATATGTTCTGAAGAGTTGTGTATTAAATTCCAGGGAACATTTTTCCAAAAGAAAATATTCAATTTTTGCATATATTTTGAAATTTGAGGCAATAAATGAATTTTCGAGTTCATTAATTCTCCAAATATTTTATTCTTGTCCTTATCTACTAATTTGCTTCAGAGGTCAGAAGAAGATTCGCATTGATTTCAGAGATATAGCCCCGAATTTCTTTAAAAACTCAATATCTAACCATGTTTAGATGGGGTCATAAAATCCAAGCTGGATCTGACATAACAAAATCCAACTAGGGTTTCTTGTAGTTTGGGTCTGTACTTTCACAAAATCCTCAGTTCGAGTTGTTTGCACAAGATCACCTCAAAAATGTTGCACAGTGTAAATATTATGTTTTTGGTACATTTCACCCGCTAAATATTTCACGATGATCACCAATAAAAATAGGGATCTATTCTGGCCTGAACCCGACCTCCATACAAGATTTCGCGACGATGGGTCCATAATTGCGGCCTGGAGCGTGTTTACAATTTATAATGGACAGACGGACACACATCTCAAAATCGCTTTATCTCGTCGAGGTATGAAGATTGGTATACCACATTGGGGGTCTCCGACGAATATTTCGCGGTGTTACATGAATTTTTACCAAAACAAACTTATAATACCCTTTCCACATCGTTGCTATCAAAAATACATTGACAGACGGACGGACATGCATAAATCGGCTCAGAAAGTGTTTCTATGTATATCTCCAAAAGCAATTATGGGTCCATCTCGTTTCTCTTTGCATGCTACATACCCATGCCCCATGCTTACCAAAATGTGGTGTAGGATATAACATGGTGGTAACATAATTTTTTGAGGTTTATGACGTTTACTTTTAATTTTTCTATGGATGTATGACATTTTCCACCGTCGAAAACCTAAAAAATCATCATAAGGACCATGTCTGATAACGATACCTCCCGATTTTCGGTTTTTATTTACTGAACTACCTAACTAGACATTTGAGATTCCCCGCAGAGACTAAACTGCTCCACCAAAAATTTCCAAAATTTTCCACGTTTAGGAGTTGTCCTCTTATAACGGTATTTCCAGATTTTTCGATATTTTGAGGAATGGATATAAAACTCAAATCAGTTTTGAGACTTCCACCCTTGGACAGATGCAAACACCTGCAACTCGTACGAAATTTTCTTCGACATGTTTTGGGTGTTACTTCCGCATTTTTGGGAGTTATATCCGCGTACATAACTCAAATAAAATTTTGGGAGACATGTTCGAGTTAAATTATAGTAGAATATGAAAAGTTCGGAATGGACATATTAAACCTGTGATATTTTAAAATCATTATTCTCTTCAATGTCAACGCTCTATTATCTTATTACGACGTTTAGAGTGAATACAATGCCATGTCAAGTAATTTTGACAAATTTATACAATTTTAATTTCTTTCGTACTGGGTAGTGTGACTTTGTCGTTAAAGCCGTTATTGTTTCTGTTTTATTATCTTTCAACAATAAATAATTTTAAAACTTTTTATACTTTAAGCACTTAGATTATACGTCATAACGATGATGGCAACAATACGTCATAATAGCCAGCAATTTATTTTTGTATTTGCCGTCAAACTTATCGAGAGTCATAAAATCATTTAAATATCTTTTCTTGGTAAATTTCTATGGGATCACCCGTAACTCTCATTTTGGAACATTATAGTCATTCAAACTTTCGTTGAGTGCTTTATTTCAAAATATGAATTCATTTTATTTATAACTTCAAATTACTTTAATTTTATTCCATGAAATATCGGTACTTCCCTAAAAATATGACAAAATGTCAGTCTCCAAACAGTTGTAAAGAGCCCAGCTATAAACGTTAATGCAATTTCCTTACAAAAACTTCCATTAATGATTTTATTTGCTCTGGTTGAAGTAGAAGTAAAAAAACGTGAATTAAATTTTGTTGTTGTGGTTATTTTGTGCTCCATAAAAATTATGTTCACAGAATACTTTGCGAAACCTGATGCATTCATTCATCCAAAGGCAAAGAAGCAAATCCAATCCTGTTCCACAGCCACTATTGTAGATGCTGGAAAATCACTTGCGTCTGTGAAGCCACTGCATTTCAAGCAATAAAGTTTTGCTTTACTCCAAGAAACATTAAAAATGGTCATAAACTAAAAATATATAGAAACGAATTATGGAATTTGTTATTGTCCATAAATTAGGATTATTCACGCAATTGAGTTATCCAGTTTATGGCTTTGTTTGTTATTTTTGAAATGCTAAAGGAAAGAAGCAATTCAAAGAGTTTTTTTCAATTTATCGGTGGTGATGAGTAATTGACCATATTAGGCATATTGTGATAGACAAAGGAAAGTGGGGAGAAAATATCGACACATATTCCAGTGGACCTGCACTTGAGCTGGTCTGTTACGGGTTTTGAACAAATGTTTACTTATGGAGAATGCTCGGTAAGATCATAATTTCGGAATTTTCTGAAAAAAAAAACTAATTAAGATATGGTATATTGTCGTTTTCAACGCAGTAGGATATGAGATTTGTAAATAATGTGTGCTGACAGGGAAAATGATTCAACTTTTTTCTGCATGCTCTGTTATCCGAATATCTAATTTCATGTGGAAGTGGTTTTTAAAAAGTCTACTACGTTATCCGTTATCTTACTATGGTTTATCCTCATTTTAGTCTCCTTTGAAGATTACAGTATTTTTTGGTCAATATTCATTATTTCTAAAGTACAAACCTGAGTTGAGGAGACGTTGAGGCTATGAAATCCCAAGTAATATCCGAATAAACCTCCTAACAATGAGGACTTTCTAAAGTGCTTTAAGGTCCATGATATGCAAATTTGTACCTGAAATGTCTGAACTCTTTATAGGCAAGGAGCAGCTTACACACTGAAGCATTGAAAAGTGCAAACACGATTTTAACTAAAGATATAACAGAGGTACTTATGACAGCCTGAGGTACTTATGACAGCCTGAGGCTGTAGCAGTTTGTCCCCAGATTAGTCAAACCAAATTTTAGACAGCAAAAGTCGAATTATATTTTAAGAGTTCTTAAGCATAATCAGGTCTACTGTCAAAATATTAAGCGAGTATATCTTTGGCGTAACTGTCTGTCAGAAAATTTAACCTCCACTGGGATACATTCGACAACAGAATAATACTGATATATTTAGCGGTGTCAAGAAGAACATACGTAAGTTCACGTGATTGTTACGGATCAAGATAGGAGAAGTCAATTTAATCTTGCAAAAATCCCGCAAAAGGAACTGTAAATTACGTCCTTGGGCATCAAATCCGAAAATTTTATGAAGGGAATGTGGTAGAATAACGTTTTTTTGAACAAGCTGTGGAACATATTTGTAAAACCGAAGATTCTGCAGGGCACCATTTCGACTCTAGTGAGCTGCGTCGTGGTTGCAGTTTCTTCAAATGCATTGACGAGTTCTCAAAGGAGAACTTAACACCAACTTAAGCATTTTAATTGCAAGGCAAGATCGAGCAAATATCATGATTTCATCCCGGCGAAGGGAATTTTCAATTGGCTTTTCAGTTTTTGAAATTATGATTTTTCTAGTGAAAAGCTGAACTCTTTAAGCATCGAGAATTCTCATGTTAATGACATGCTTAAAGAGTTCAGATTTTCACTAGAAAAATCATCATTTCAAAAACTGAGAAGCCACTTGATAATTCCCTTCGCCGTTATGAAATCATGATATTGGCCGAGATCAGTACATTTTTCAGGCTGTCAGTGCGTTTTGTAAACATTACTCTCTGTGAAGAAAGTAATGATGAAGTTAAGCCAATGGGGGAGTACTCCAGACTTAAGCAATCAAATTGCAATATTGTCAAAGGTGCATTAAATGTTCTGAAATATCGCGATTTGATAACAAATTGGTTCAGAATGATTTGGTATTGATTTAAATTTAGATTAAAACTATTAATCTGTTATTAAGAAAAGCATATATGACATTATAACAAATAAAATTAAACAAGTAAAAAAGCATTAAGTTCGGCCGGGCCGAACTTTTCATACCCTCCACCATAAAATATTCATTCCTGTCCCCAACTTTAAGTGAGTACGTTAAAATGTCAGATAATGTACATAAAATGCTTCATTCGGGAGGCCCTTTTTTATGGTGCCTATATCTAACTGTTGACAATTTTTGGTGGGCTAGAAATTGGGAGGTACTGTTATATAGGGGTTTTAATAAAACATGGGTCTATGTTGAGAGTTTTTGATGGGAGCCTTTAATGTCAAACAACTCCTAATTCGGTTAAAAAATTTAGCTAGAATCCTCAAAATATCGAAAATTCGTACATAACGTGGGAACTTCAAATGTCATTAACAGCTAGTTCGGAGGTATCTGGGCTATACGAAAATATGAACTTAAATGAACAATTTTTGTTGCAGAATTTTTGTTGACTTTTATATTTCAAATTACAGAAAGTTCGTCCAAAAATAAAGCTAAGGTACGGAAAATCGGGAGGTTTGTTTTGGGGCTATACAAAAACATGGACCTACGTTCGGTTAAACATTTTAAGTAAAATCCTCAAGGTACCGAAAATCGGGAAGTATCGTTATATTGGGGCTATGTTGAAAATTGTTGATGCAGATGCGTGGTGACCACTATAACCTTCAAATGTCAAATTACAGTTAGTTCTGTTAAAAATTGTAGCTAAAATGGCCAAATTACTGAAAATTGGGAGGTACCGTTACATGGGAGCTATATCCGAACATGGACCTATGTTGACAATTTTTGATGGAGAGGTGTTGTGACCACTAAGAACTTCAAATGTCAAATTACTGCTACTTCGGTTTAATATTGTAGCTAAAATCATCAAATTACTGAAAATCGGGAGGTACCGTTATATGGGGGGTTTCTTGACAATTTTTGGTGGAGAGGTGTGGTGACCACTAAGAATTTCAAATGTCAAATGTTCAAATTACAGATAATTCGGTTAAAACTTCTTGGTAAAATTCTCAAAATACCTGAAATCGGGCGGTAACGTTATATGGGGGCTATTCCAAAACATGGACCTATGTCCACTAGTTATATAAGTTTATTGACATTTAAGAACCTTAAATGTCAATTGATAGCTAAATCGGTCTGAAAATGTAGATAAAAACGTCAAAATGTCGTAAATCGGGGGTACCGTTATATGGGGGCTATACCAACACGTGGACCTAGGGCCACAACTTTTGTTATATAAATTTAGTTACACTTAAGAAACCTAAATGTCAAATTATAGCTATATCGGTCTGAAAATATAGCTAAAAACGTCAAAATACCGTAAATCGGGGGGTACCGTTATATGGGGGCTATACCAAAACGTGGACCTATGTCCACAAGTTTTGTCACATAAGTTTATTGATACTTAGGAACAATAAATGTCAAATTATAGCTACATCGGTCTGATAATGTAGCTAAAAACGTCAAAATACCGTATATCGGGAGGTACCGTTATATGGGGGCTATACCAAACCGTGGACTTATGTCCACAACTTTTATTATATAAGTTTATTAACACTTAAGAACCTTAAATGTCACATTATAGCTACATCGGTCTGAAAATGTAGCTAAAAACGTCAAAATACCGCAAATCGGGGGGTACCGTTATATGGGGGCTATACCAAAACGTGGACCTATGTCCACAACTTTTATTATATAAGTTTATTAACACTTAAGAACAATAAATGTCAAATTATAGCTACATCGGTCTGATAATGTAGCTAAATACGTCAAAATACCGTATATCGTGAGGTACCGTTATATGGGGGCTATACCAATCCGTGGACTTATGTCCGCAACTTTTGTCATATATGTTTATTGATACTTAAGAACCCTAAATGTCAAATTATAGCTAAATCGATCTAAAAATGTTGCTAAAAACGTCAAAACACCGCAAATCGGAGGTTCCGTTATATGGGGGCTGTACCAAAACGTGGACCTATGTCCACAAGTTTTGTTATATATGTTTATTGACACTTAAGAACCCTAAATGTCAAATTATAGCCAAATCGATCTGAAAATGTAGCTAAAAACGTCAAAATTTCGTAAATCGGGGGGTACCGTTATATGGGGGCTATACCAAAACGTGGACCTATGTCCACAAGTTTTGTTATATATGTTTATTGATACTTAAGAACCCTAAATGTCAAATTATAGCCAAATCGGTCTGAAAATGTAGCTAAAAACGTCAAAATTTCGTAAATCGGGGGGTACCGTTATATGGGGGCTATACCAAAACGTGGACCTATGTCCACAACTTTTGTTATATAAGTTTATTGATACTTAAGAACCCTAAATGTTAAATTATAGCTAAATCGGTCTAAAAATGTAGCTAAAAACGTCAAAATACCGTATATCTGGGGGTACCGTTATATGGGGGCTATACCAAAACGTGGACCTATGTCCACAACTTTTGTTATATAAGTTTATTGATACTTAAGAACCCTAAATGTTAAATTATAGCTAAATCGGTCTAAAAATGTAACTAAAAACGTCAAAATACCACAAATCGGGGGGTACCGTTATATGGGGGCTATACCAAAACGTGGACCTATGTCCACAAGTTTTGTTATATATGTTTATTGATACTTAAGAACCCTAAATGTCAAATTATAGCCAAATCGGTCTGAAAATGTAGCTAAAAACGTCAAAATTTCGTAAATCGGGGGGTACCGTTATATGGGGGCTATACCAAAACGTGGACCGATATAGCCCATCATCGAACTTGACCTGCCTGCAAACAAAAGACGCATTTTCCCAAAATTTCAGCGTCCTATCTCCATTTTTGTGGATGCTAGAGTGATTACCACAGACGGACGGACGGACGGACGGACGGACGTGCTCAGATCGACTTAGAATTTTACCCTGATCAAGAATATATATACTTTATAGGGTCGCAAATGAGTATTTCAATGCGTTACAAACGGAAAAACAAACTTAATATACCCTCCATACTATGGTGGAGGGTATAAAAATGCATTTCGTGCGGAAACTTTTTTCGCGATAGAGAAAATATGACAACGTATTTCATAGTAGTTTTTCACGCTCTACACGGCTATGCGGTGCATAGGCATTTGTATTGTTTGCGCTAACGCAGCTTGTGTGGATATACTTTGTGTGTAAAACTAATGGCCCCGGCATATACGGTCCGTTGTGAATCGCGTCACGCGTTAAAAACAACCACATGAAAAATTTGTAAGTGATGCCAAGTTTATTCTTGAATTTTTCATGTGGTTTTGTAACGCGACGCTCAACGCGCCGTATGTGCCGCCGCCTTAATGGTGGTGGTCTTGTATTCTGCTGCTAATTGCGTAAGCAGAAATTGCATGGCCATCAGTGATTTAGAAAGATCACAAGATCAGCAAGAATATCAAGCAGATTTAAACAACATTCACATAGACTCAGTCCGGATGAACAACTAACGTATGAATGTAGCCCTTGGAGAACATCGCACATCTATCCCAGCTGAGAGCGTTAGCTGAAACAACAGACTAGAGTAGTTTTGTTATTAATTTTCTCGTTTAGAGTTAAACTTGATGATCGGAACCCACATAGTCACCAAATTACGTTACCTGGTTTCACTGGTGGTAAAGCAGATCTTCAGACGTCTCGAATATGTAGTGGCTTCTCTGTCCTATACATTTACGCGGATATTTGGCCGCTGAAATGTATTTTCTTCACGACAAACTCTTTTTTGCGCTGCCTTTGGAGTTATGAGTTTTGGCTTTGAACGCTAACACGCCGTGACAACATTTTTATACCCTACCCCACTATGTGGGGAGGGTATTATAAGTTGGTTTTGCCCAAAAAGTTTGTAACGCATCGAAATAATGGTCGTAGACCCGTACCTATATATATCAAAATGAATGTCTCGACGAGCTGAGTCGATCTGGCTATGTGTGTCCGTCCGTCAGTCCGTCCGTCCGTCTGTTCATCTAAACCTTGTAATCACGCTACAGGTCGCAATTTTGATCGGATCGTCACGAAATTTTGTGTGTTGATGGGGGTCCCGGAGGGGAAGAAGCCTATTGATTTTGGTGATGGTCGGATAATAATTAGGGGTCGGAATGAGCAAAAAAGTTATTTGGAGAAAAAGTCTACATTTTATTCCAAAGCAAATGTCTCAGCGTCTATAAGGGGTATATAAAAAGCAAAACTTGGCGATGAAAGTAGAAAATATCGCCTTTGAAACGATGTAACGTAGGTTGTCGTAGGCGTTCACACAACGAAAATATCGCAATAGTCGATAATAGAACCCAACTTTTCATTTTTGCGATTTTAGTTATAATGACGCATATCACACCTTTGGTTGGGGACCATCTAAAAGCAAAGTATGACTAAGAAAGTAGAAAATCCCATCTTTAAAATTATGCAAAGTAGGTTGGCGTAGGTGGTCAAATAATAGAGATATCGCAATAGTCGGTAATACATTCCTTTTTTCCACTTTTTCTGCAATCACACTACATGTCGGAATTTTGATCGGATCATCACGAAATTTTCTCACAGAGATAGAAGAATATTGATGTTGGTGATGTCGATAGTAGTCCAATATAAAATTAAATATTAATTATTTTGGTTCAGTTCGCCTTAAGTCATCTATATATATAAAAGAGTAGTGAGGTGAGTGACTGACTGACTGACTGACTGACTGATTGACTGACTGATTCATCAGCGCCCAGACGAAACCGCTGAAGCTAGAAAGTTGAAATTTTGGGTGTAGGTTGCTGTTGGTGTGTAGGGGTGAGATAAGGCTGGGTTTTTGGAAATTCGACCTAGAAGTGTACGAAAAGTACTAAAAGGTACTAAATATGGTACCCTTTGTATTAGGCAAACGGTAAGAGCTAGAATTCTGAAATTTGGAATGAGGGTAACTGATGGAGAGCTAGAAAGATGTACCAAAGGGTTTTTGGAAATTCGAACTACAAGGGTACGAAAAGTACTAAATGGTACTAAATTTAGTACAATTTTGATTTGGGTGAACGGATTGAGCTGGAATAATGACATTTGGAACGAGGGTCACTGATGAAGAGTAACAATGAAAGGTTTTTGTAAATTCGAACTATAATGGTACGAAACGTACTAAATGGTACTAAATTTAGTACAACTCGGATTTGGGTGAACGGATGGAGCTAGAATCCTGAAATTTGAAATTAGGGTCACTGGTGGAGAGTAACAAAGAAAGGTTTTTGGAAATTCGAACCATAAGTGCACGAAAAGTACTAAATGGTACTAAATTCAGTACAATTCGGATTTGGGTGAACGGACAGAGCTGGAATCCTGAAATTTGGAATGAGGATCTCTGATGAAGAGTAAAAATGAAAGGTTTTTGGAAATTCGAATTACAAGGGTACGAAAAGTACTAAATGGTACTAAATTTAGTACAATTTGGATTTGGGTGAACGGATTGAGCTGGAATCCTGAAATTTGTAATGAGGGTCACTGATGGAGAGTAGCAAAGAAAGGTTTTTAGAAATTCGAACCATAAGTGCACGAAAAGTAATAAATGGTACTAAATTTAGTACAATTTGGGTTTGGGTGAACGAATAGAGCTGGAATCCTGAAATTTGGAATGAAGGTCACTGATGGAGAGTAAACAAGAAAGGTTTTTGGAAATTCGAATTACAAGGGTACGAAAAGTACTAAATGGTACTAAATTTAGTACAATTTGGATTTGGGTTTAGGCAAACGGTAAGAGCTAGAATTCTGAAATTTGGAATGAGGGTAACTGATGGAGAGCTAGAAAGATGTACCAAAGGGTTTTTGGAAATTCGAACTACAAGGGTACGAAAAGTACTAAATGGTACTAAATTTAGTACAATTTTGATTTGGGTGAACGGATTGAGCTGGAATAATGACATTTGGAACGAGGGTCACTGATGAAGAGTAACAATGAAAGGTTTTTGTAAATTCGAACTATAATGGTACGAAACGTACTAAATGGTACTAAATTTAGTACAACTCGGATTTGGGTGAACGGATGGAGCTAGAATCCTGAAATTTGAAATTAGGGTCACTGGTGGAGAGTAACAAAGAAAGGTTTTTGGAAATTCGAACCATAAGTGCACGAAAAGTACTAAATGGTACTAAATTTAGTACAATTCGGATTTGGGTGAACGGATAGAGCTGGAATCCTGAAATTTGGAATGAGGATCTCTGATGAAGAGTAAAAATGAAAGGTTTTTGGAAATTCGAATTACAAGGGTACGAAAAGTACTAAATGGTACTAAATTTAGTACAATTTGGATTTGGGTGAACGGATTGAGCTGGAATCCTGAAATTTGTAATGAGGGTCACTGATGGAGAGTAGCAAAGAAAGGTTTTTAGAAATTCGAACCATAAGTGCACGAAAAGTAATAAATGGTACTAAATTTAGTACAATTTGGGTTTGGGTGAACGAATAGAGCTGGAATCCTGAAATTTGGAATGAAGGTCACTGATGGAGAGTAAACAAGAAAGGTTTTTGGAAATTCGAATTACAAGGGTACGAAAAGTACTAAATGGTACTAAATTTAGTACAATTTGGATTTGGGTGAACGGATTGAGCTGGAATCCTGAAATTTGTAATGAGGGTCACTGATGGAGAGTAGCAAAGAAAGGTTTTTAGAAATTCGAACCATAAGTGCACGAAAAGTACTAAATGGTACTAAATTTAGTACAATTTGGATTTGGGTGAACGGATAGAGCTGGAATACAGGCGTTTGGAATGAGGGTCACTGATGAAGAGTAACTATGAAAGGTTTTTGGAAATTCGAACTGTAAGGGTACGAAAAGTACTAAATGGTACTAAATTTAGTACAATTTTGATTTGGGTGAACGGATTGAGCTGGAATACAGACATTTGGAATGAGGGTCACTGATGAAGAGTAACAATGAAATGTTTTTGGAAATTCGAACTGTAAGGGTACGAAAAGTACTAAATGGTACTAAATTTAGTACAATTTTGATTTGGGTGAACGGATTGAGCTGGAATGCAGACATTTGGAATGAGAGTCACTGATGAAGAGTAACAATGAAAAGTTTTTGTAAATTCGAACTATAAGGGTACGAAAAGTACTAAATCGTACTAAATTTAGTACAATTTGGATTTGGGTGAACGGATGGCACTAGAATCCTGAAATTTGAAATTAGGGTCATTGTTGGAGAGTAACAAAGAAAGGTTTTTGGAAACTTGAACTATAAGTGCACGGAAAGTTCTAAATGGTACTAAATTTAGTACAATTTAAATTTGGGTGCACGGATTGAGCTGGAATCCTGAAATCTGTAATGAGGGTCACTGATGGAGAGTAGCAAAGAAAGGTTTTTAGAAATTCGAATCATAAGTGCACGAAAAGTACTAAATGGTACTAAATTTAGTACAATTTTGATTTGGGTGAACGGATTGAGCTGGAATACAGACATTTGGAATGTGGGTCACTGCTGAAGAGTAACAATGAAAGGTTTTTGTAAATACGAAAAGTACTAAATGGTACTAAATTTAGTACAATTTGGATTTGGGTGAACGGATGGAGCTGGAATCCTGAAATTTGGAATGAAGGTCACTGATGGAGAGTAAAAAAGAAAGGTTTTTGGAAATTCGTACTTATGGAAAAGTGCTAAATGGAACTACATTGGAAATCGTGTACGAAAAGTGCTAAATGATACAAAATTTGGTACCTTTTGGTATTTGCTATATGGTATAGAATTTTGTACAATTTGTGATTTTGTAAAGGGTAGAACTGGAATTTTGAAATTCGGTATTAGATTAGCATTTGGTGTTTATGGGTTTCAGGGGAACTGGTAAAACTGGAAAAGTGAATTGGGGTTAGGATATATGTTGAATATAAGGAAGTAATTTTTAAAACGTTTACCTATGTGTACGATAAGTTGGGTAACATATTGGTACCAAAACCATTTTAAATAGTTAAGGTACTAAATTTGGTGTTGGGTGTAGGGACAAAACTGGGATTATATAATTTGGAAATACGCTATTTGTACAAAAATACGAAATGGAAAAAATGAAGATCGCTCTAAAATTTGAGACAAAGTTCTGAGTTTGAAAAATTGTACTGAATATTGTTCCATTGATTTGATGTTAACGCCAAGGAGTTTATAAATAATGTACTTAAATTAGGTAGTCAAACGTGAAGTATCTTTTCAAAAAATGTTTTTTGTTCTGAGCGCTTTGGTATGTAAATTTAAAAACGTGGTCCAATACGACAATTTTGTTAACTAGAAGGTATTAACCCCCTGATATTAAAAAATCCTAAATTGAAATGCCTTCAAAAATTTTTCCGTTATATACGGTTGACATACCCGTGCACATTAAGTACAATTTTTTGTAAGGAAGTTTTCTAACTTTTCATGCCACAAATTCCGAATTTCGGTTGGAAAATGTGCAGAAGATTTTCAAAATACTCTAAATCTTCAAAATATCTCTTCTAATAAACGTGGATTGAAGTGGAGATTTTTTAAATTAAACTTTTATATCCTCTGAGTATTCAAGGTGCAAATTTAAAGAAAATTGGACAATATAAATTTGTTCTTCTTTTAAAATACACTTAGTCGAGAGGTGCCGATATCCGAAAACGTGGATTTTTATGGCCATTTTGAATGCCGAAAATTTAACGGACCTATTCGGGTTCTGGACGAAACCGCTAAAGCTAGAACCTTGAATTGTGAATGTACGTGATTGTTGTTGTGAAGGGGTGAGATAAAGTTAAGTGTTTGGAAATTCGTACTGGAAGGGAATGCTGTGTTAGTGAAGGGGTAAAACCAGGAGTCAAATCTGAAATTTGCAATATGATACGTAGTTTTGGAAATTCGCAATAAAAAATATGGTAGCTGTGTAAGGATGCGATACGGCAGATTTTTTTTTTAAATTCTGACTACAATCGAAAAAATATTGGTAATAAAAATAGGTCTTAGTACAACAGAATCTCCAGTATTCACCATTCCCGTATTAAATATTGTTTATATATATTTCGTTTCCTTTCCGCATACGAAGTAGCGGGCATTTGCTAGTTTGGTATAAAAGCCAGATATGTGAAAACTTTCGTATCTCCCTAAAAGAAATGTTTTCGAGTGAAAATATTATGCACAGAGGTAGTGGTGTAGGGTATCACATAGTCGGCCCAGTGCTGACTATAGCCTTTTCTCACTTGTTTGATATGTTTTCAAGGACGTGGGTTCAAATCCCAGCCAGGTTCAGCCTGTTTTTTATATTTGAAATTTTGCCTTTTAGGGCGAAGATCATTTTTAATGATTTTTTTTTATTAATTTTCTCGTTTAGAGTTAAGCTTGATGATCGGAAATTATTTGCAAGTGAAAAAGGAAAGCCAAGGACTCGAACCCACATAGTCACCAAATTGCGTTACCTGGTTTCACTGGTGCTAAAGCGGACGTTCGACAACGCTCGGGATGATGCAGCCGTCTAAACTCCTATAGTTCAGGGATTGATGACACTGTGCGAAACATCTGCACCGAAGTATAACGCCTGTCATCATAATGCTTGTTGTATCGGCAACAATTATCACTACTGATCCCCACAGGTTGAACACATCTAACACATTCTGGAATCTTTTTACGGTTGTTTAAGGTCTCCCATCTGTTAATATGCGCGCAGCCAAATAAATTTGTCATTCCGTTTTTAAACATCGAAATATTCGTCGGAGGCGCTATAAAGTATATATGTATATTACACTGTGAGACAACAAAAAAATGACAAGGAAAACTGAGTAGATTGTAAAAGTAGAGCTAAAAATATGAGACACGTAGCTAAGATATCTTGGAATCCTTTCATTATAGGTAAATAATGTCTTTGACAACTTTACAAAGGAGGATGTGGGGAATATTTTTGTTAAAAATCTTAACCCTCATGCGGTTCACCAAAGGGGTCTTTTTGGTCCTTTTTTCGAAAATCTTTCAAAAACTCCACACCACATTTTAAGGTCATATCAAATCTAAATATTCTACAAAAATGTTCGCCATAAAATTTTATTATAGGGCTCAGAATACACCAAATTTGTAAATCTTATCCAATCCCCAGAAATCTCTAAAAATGAAAAACACGTTTTAGTGTTAAAATCGAACTTTATCTGAGATTGTTCAAAACTGTCCCACAAAACATAAACTTAGAGAAATGATGTCAAGGACACAAATATTTTTCGTCAAATTTCACTATGTTATTCTGAAACTCACAGTGGAATTTTGTGTAGAATTTTTCTTCTTTTGATACTTTTCACCTAGAATAAAGTTTCATATTACCTTCACGCATCAATTCGAAAAAAACGGAATTTTTTTTCATCAAAAAAATTGGAAAATATTTTCATATTTTTTTCAGCAAAATTGATACTGATATTTTCATGATATATAATGTAAATAGACATTTCATTTCTTTGGTGACCCATAGTGAAATTTGACGGCAAATATTTGTGTCCTTGACGTCATCTCTCTACGTTTATGTTTTGTGGGACAGTTTTGAACAATTTCCTGGCGATTGGATAAGATTGACAGATTTGGTATATTCTGAGACCTATAGTAAAATTTTATGGCAACATTTTTTGTAGAATGTTTGGATTTGATATGACCACAATTTAAAGGAGTTTTTGAAAGACAATGACACTATTTACCTAAAATGCAAGGATTCCAAGATACCTTATCTCGAATATTTCGAAAAAAAAAAACAAGAAATGGGCGGAAATTGTCCCGCCTATTTTGGTTACTTTTCGATGTAAACTTTAAAAACGCCGATATACGTGTCTCATATTTTTAGCTCTACTTTCATCAGTTTTTCCCATCATTTAAAAAAATGAATTTAGTTGCGCAGTGTTATTGATCAGCATAAAATTCTAGGTCGATATAACCATGTCCGTCTCTCACGATTGAGCCTTGTAATTTGGTATAGAAGTTTCTATTACTCCTAGGATGTTTGGTATTGAAAATGGGCTATAAAAAGTCTACGTGTGGATATTAATGATAGCTCAGAGCCTTTTTGCAATAACTCTGATATTTTACAATAAATGCCATATTTTGTATTAATTTAAAGCGCAGATGGTTTAGTTTCATTATCAAGCTCCCTCCTTGAAATATGTCCGATAGAAGCAGAAATATCTGGCATGGAAATAAAATTCCATAAATTGGTAATTGGAATATCCCAGTGTCTTTTTCAACAAGCATTTCACCAAATTTGGTAACGCAATTCGGAACATTTTAAAGCTTATAATGTCTTCATTGTGGCATCGCATCCAACCAAAAAAAAATGGGGAAGTGGGATCTGTACCGACTTTTGCGATATCTCCGATGTTTGACCACATACGAGTACGCCAAGCTATTTTGCAAGGATGTTAATGAAGTCTCATCTTTTTCAACTGACCGCTTTCCTTTTGAAACACGACTACTAGAAGCGGAGATATTCGCATATGAATAAAACGTTAATTGTTCTCCATTCCAACCCCTGAATATTATTCGACCATGACCAAAATAGGCTTCTTCCTCTATGGGGATTTGGTGACGATCCGATCAAAATTGCGACCTGTAGCGTGATTACAAGATTTAGAAGTACAGAAGGACACGACCGGCCGAACGGACACACATAGCCAGATCGACTCAGCTCGTCGGGACATTCATTTTGGTATATATAAATACGGGTCTGCGACAATTATTTCGATGTGTTACAAACTTTTTGGGCAAAACTAACGTATAATATAACACTGTGTGTAATTTTTTAAGTCATTTTTTATTAACCATATTCTGACACCGCAGTGTGATAGAACACCAAAAATGAGAAGACACGTGTCTCGCCGTTTTTCCCTATCTCATCAACTTTCGCGGTAATAGGCTTCCAAAGGTTTGAGGCTTTGATGTAAAAAGGGTCATTTAGTCAGGACTATATCTTCCAAACCGTTAAGAAATTTGAATTTATCTCAGAGGCAAAGTTGTAGCTCTTGTCTTAAAGAACAAAAATTTTGAACACATATAACCCGTCAAGCTTCATCTGCAAGGTCAAAATCGCCATGGTCAAATTTCTTTTAAAATTTTTCTCAAGTTTTGTTATACAGCTTTCAAACCGATCAAATTTGAAGCAAACAATCAACTATAAAAATGTACCTCAGATCTCAATAACATCTTTCTAGAATATACGAACTCGGTAGAAATGGATCTTAATGGTCAAAATAGCAAAACAATTGGGATTTTTATCCTCTTTTCTAGGATTCTGCTGTATAGATATTAAACCGTTCAAAATTCAAGAAAACAATCAACCACAATAGTTTAGCAAAGTTGTTTATTGAAGCCTTTGCTACACTATTGTGGATTGGATACAGAAGCTCAATCCAGAAAATTGTAATTTTGTTCCAAGTTTTGGAAAGAACAAGGATGACGTATCATATGAGCTCTTTGAAAATGAGTATTATCAGCTAAGATATTCTGCTTCTGCAAGGAATAAAATGAAATGGAAACTAATTGTTCCTATTTACTTTAATACAGTTCGTGGTGGAGTGTATAACAAGTTTGGACTGACCAAACTTAACGCCGTTCTCAATTGTCTTTTTCTTTAAATACATTCTTGAAGACTAATTCCTTCGATGAATCAACGATTTGTCGAAGTCTTCCATAGATTCTGTCTTGTTCAGGAATTTTTAAAAGTTTTATGTATTTTTTCCATCGTCTCTTTTTCAGCCGTGGAAGAAATTTGAATTTTTTTGGGCCAGGTTTTGAATGGTACCCCCAATTTTTGGCATTTTCATGTAACATATTTCCTACCGTAACAATATACTTCACTTGCCTTTTTCAGAAATATACCCGAATCAGCAGCTTAGATTACGAAGCTTAATTTGATAAAGTCTGCTAAGCTTAGTTAGTCGCAACTTTTCAAATCAATTATCCTAAAGACAAATACTGAATAAACAGACATTATTCTTAGTTATCGACATTTTTAAAATTTTTTATTAATTTAAATGAATTAAATTTTCCTATATGACTTAATATCTTTGATGTACAATTTCTTTAAATCAATTAAACACACTTTTCCTGACAGCGCTAGTAGAGGGCCATCTTGATTTTCATTCACTTTCACACTTTTTATCCGGCCGTCTCACATTCACAAATTATTTTTGCAATTTTTAATTTGGAATAACAATTGACAGTATGTCTGTCTAACGAAAAATGAAGAATTATTACGGCCATAAATACTGTCGCAACGACAATCACTCCGTAACAGGAGAAGAAGACCAACGAATTCCCATAAACGTTGGAATTTTGTTCAGAGGTTATGTTGAGGTTGGTAAAGGCTGAATGGTAATTTTTTCCGAACATTTCCCCATTGTTGCTGTTAATAGCAATGCTGTTCAACATTTCTGAAAATGAAGCAAATAAAAAACGAATCACACCACATTCACATATTTTTTCGACTGTCTAGACAGGTATAAAAACAGAGGCAGAAGCACCAACAACCAGCAACACGAACGGATACGAACTAGAAGAAGGACATTGGTGAAACAAGTGAAACAACAATAATGTTTGTCTGCGGAAATGGGTTGATTTATGGACGTCCAGGTTAAACAATTTAGCACAGTTTAGTGAAAGCAAGCAAACGACTTTCAACGTCATTCGTGGGCCAAATATAGTCGATGGTGATGATGATAATTATTATGGTGCTATTGTTGATGGGAAATCCAATTTATAATGTCATAATTTTTAATTGCCTTGGCGCAAAACACTGCAAATAGCAAAACAAAAAATTATGGTGTTGCAACGTTTAACTAAATGTCAGTATAAATTATATTACCAATACACGGTAGGCAAGTGAAGAAGAAAGTAATTTTGAGGTTAATTTATGCATAATATTTCTTTCAATTATCCATTTGCTGTTTTAATTAACTTGATTCTATGAAGTAGTAACTGGGTTTAGAACAAGTAGTTTGAATGGGTCTTGTAAAAATAGTTTTTTTGTGCTTTGTATTCAAATCAATGAACGTCGTTATTTCGTACATATTGCTACTATATCAAAACGAGGATCTGTACCAAAAAAAATCTGGGAGAAAGTTTTGTAGCCTCAACAAAGACGAAATACCAAATGTTAGCCAATTTGAGGAGATAATTAGATTTAAACCTTCGAAATACCGAAGATCGAGAGGCACCGTTCAATGGCCACGAACCATTTTTTCACGGAAATATTGTATACCACATAGGAAAAGAATGGCAAAGTAGTTTTAGACGGATGCTGAAATTGGAATGCCTTAAAAAGGAACACTTAAGAACGACGTTAAGTTAGGACTTATTGTTATCTCCGGATTAATTGTTATCTCTGTCTCCCCAATACATGCGGATATTTATGTACTGTATAATTTTGTATTTGTTTTTAAACTGCTTACTTAAACCAAAGTAGCATCTGTTTGCCAATACGATTCTTCTTTTTATTTCACAACTGATGTCGTTTGTTGTGTTTACGGAGGTGCCGAGGTAGACGAAGTCTTTTACTACCTCAATATTATAGGAGCCAAATTTCACAGTCGGTCCGAGCTCAATGGACGCATTGCGCGTCGACACCATTAACTTTGTCTTCTCACCGTTTACCGCCAGACCCACTTTAGCAGATTCTCCTTCGACCTTCATAAAGGTATCAGTTACTTATTTTACTGATCGGCCTATGATGTCTATATCATCAGCATAAGCAAGCAACATGTGACTATTGGTGTAGATTGTGCCACTTCTTTTGACGTTTGCCTCTCGTATAACCTTTTCTAGCAGGATGTTAAAGAGATCACACGAAAGGCTGTCTCCTTGTCTGAAACCTCTTTTGGTACCAAACTCTTCGGAGAGGTTGTTTCCTATTTTAACTGATGACCTCGTGTCAGTTAAAGTCATTTTGCAAAGCCGGATGAGCTTTGCGGGGATACCAAGTTCAGACATGGCTTGGAATACCTTTAAACGCAGCGGGCTGTCGAAGGCTGCTTTATAATCGACAAAAAGGTGGTAGGTGTCGATCTGCATCTCTTGGGTCTTCTCCAGGATTTGCCGCAGGGTAAATATCTGGTCAATGGTGGACTTGCCAGGTCTAAAGCCGCATTGGTATGGCCCAATTATCTCGTTGACCATAGGCTTTAGTCGTTCGCACAATATCCCTGACACGATCTTGTAGGCAATAGGGAGTAGACTTATGCCCCTGTAGTTAGAGCATACAGTCTTATCTCCCTTCTTGTGGACGGGGCACAGGATACTCAGGTTCCAATCGTCGGGTACTCGTTCTTCCTGCCAGATGGTGCTAACTGGCTGATGAATACACTTTATCAGCGTGTCGCCTCCGGTTTTGAACAGCTCGGCTGGTAAGCCATCGGCTCCTGATGCCTTATTATTCTTCAGCCGATTTATTGCTGTCTTTACCTCATCTTGGCTGGGCGGTTACATTCAATACCATCTTCTGGGATTGGGACTGTGGTATCTTCGTCGTCTTCGCTGCTATTGGATACCAACAGTTTTGAAAAATGTTCTTTCCATATCCTGAGTACACTATCTGTATCAGTTACCAAATTACCTTGCTGGTCTCTACAGGAGGATGTGCCTGTACCAAAGCCATCAGTTTGATGCTTGACTCTTTGGTAGAATTTTCGGACTTCATTCTGGCTCCTGTACATCTCGATTTTTTCACACTCCCGCTTTTCCATCTCTCTCTTTTTTCTGCGGAAAAGACATATCTCCTCTCTCCTTTTCTCCCTGTATTTCTCTCGTGCGCTACGCGTTGCTACGGATTGTAAAGTAGCCCTATATGCCGCATTTTTCTCTTCGGTGGCAGCACGACACTCCTGATCATACCATGGATTCCTTGGTGGAGGCCTCTGGTATCCAAGTATGGATTTTGCGGCTGTTTGCATGGAGTGGGCAATGCTTTGCCATTGCGCTGATATGTTATCGGGATGAGGAGTGCTTTGATTAAGCAATTGGGATAGTTGAGTGGAATATGCTGTGGCTATCTGTTGTGATTGCAGCTTACCGATGTCTAACTTTCGTGTTGTGTCTGTTCGCACTTTGTTTGCCACGTTTAAGCGGGTGCGTACCTTTGCTGCAACAAGGTAGTGGTCCGAATCAATGTTTGCGCCTCGGAACGATCGTACATCCAACACGCTCGATGAATGTCTTCCATCTATCACAACATGATCAATTGGTTTCTTGTTTTCTGATCTGGGGACAGCCAGGTGCCCTTATGAATATCGAGATGCTTAAATCTGGTACTGCTAACTACCATGTTTTTTGCAGCTGCAAAGTCTATCAGCCTCATACCATTGTCAGATGTTTCACTGTGGAGGCTGAATTTCCCGACTGTTGGGCCAAAGATATTCTCCTTTCCAATTTTGGCATTAAAATCGCCTAGTATGATTTTAATGTCATGGGCAGGGCAACGGTCATATGTTTCTTCTAAGCGCTCGTAAAATATATCTTTGGTCTGTTCGTCCTTTTCTTCAGTGGGAGCATGAGCGCAAATAAAGCTGATGTTGAAGAATTTAGCTTTTATTCGAATTGCAAGTCTTTCATTCACTGGGGTGAAGCTGGATACCAGATGTTTTAGTCTCCGACTAACTACGAATCCGCAACCAAACTCATGCTTTACGTCATGGCAGCTATAATACAGTGCGTCACCTTTAGGTGTTGTTGTGACGCCTTTCCCAATCCATCGTATTTCCTGTATGGCAGTAATATCGGCCTTGTACTTTTCAAGTACGTCTGCCAATGCGAAGACTGCACCTTCTCTATAAAGAGTGCGAACATTCCAGGTACAGATTCGCAGATCATGGTCCTTAAAACGTTTGCGGGGTTCGTCAACTTTAGAGGGATTTGTTCTTCTTTTCTTTTGTTTTTTCATAGTAGGCTGTTTTTTCTAGGGGAGGGTTACTAACCCGACGCCCAAACCCAAGTTTTTAACGTTCTTATGGGTGAACGCGCGGCACATGTTAGCTCACTACCTTTAACGGGTGTTAAAGGCAGTTCCCCAGGTGACACCACGGGGAGGTCAGTGTCCACTTGAGATGAAAGAGGGACCAAGATAAATCCTGGGCTTTGCCATGTTAAAACCGGTCAGGACCGTTGCTTGGTATCTTCCATCCCCTACGTCACCCAAAACAAAAGCCACATCTCGTCAAACAAAAATAACGATCTACAAAACACTGATACTACCCGTGCTGATGTATGGCTCCGAGGCCTGGGTACTTGCGCAAGCAGATATGGCAGTGCTTGGTGTGTTTGGGAGAAAAATTCTTCGAAAGATCTACGGACCAATCTGCGTTGACGGTGAATATCGACGTCGCATGAACCACGAGCTGTATCTGCTGTACAATGACATCAATTTTGTTAAACTATCGAGATGCAGCGATTGCGTTGGCTAGTCCATATCATAAGAATGAGCGATGATGACCCCGCTAAAAAGGTGTATAAACACGGACCGCTTGGCGGTGCACGCAGAATTGGCAGGCCAAGGAATAGATGGCGCAAACAAGTGGATGATGAGATGAAAAGGCGCGGTATTCCAGAAAGCGAAGCAACAAATAGAGATAACTGGAGATCTTTTCTTAGTTCGGCCTATAGAACAAATGTTCTGTAATGGGCCAGCTAAGTAAGTAAGTATAATTTTTTATACCCTCCACTATAGTATTAAGTTTGTTTTTCCGTTTATAATCATTTGTGACCCTATACATAAGCTATATATATTCTTCATGATCAGGGTAACATTCTGAGTCGCTCTATGCATGTCCGTCCATCTGTTGCAATCTCTCTAGCATCCACAAAAATGGACATAGAAGGCTGAAATGAAAAGAGTCGTCTTTTCTTTGCAGGCAGGTCAACTTCGATGATGGGCTATCCCGATTTTCGGTATTTTAAGGCATTTGCCTTATTTCTCACCGAAACGGATGAAATTTGGTATTAAGTCTTCGTTGGGGATGTAAAACTTTCCCCAGGATACTTTTGAAGGTCTTATCCTACCGAAATGGCTCCAATTTGGCATTTTTTGGGGATAAAAAACATTCCACAAGAAATTCGTCAGTATAGGTCCAAGTTTTGATATAGCCCCCAAAGAGCGGTACCTCTCTATGTTCGGTGTTTTAACGGATTCACCCTCGTTATTTTATCGAAATAGCTGAAATTCTGTACATAGTCTTCGTTGGGAATATGCAGCATACACAGGAAAGAATTATCGGTAAAGGACCACGTCTTGATATAGCCCATATAGTAGGTACCTCCCGATGTTCGCTATTTGGATGGTTTCAACACATTATCCTACCGACTTGACAGAAGTTGGGTATTTTGTATTTGATATGGGTATAAAAATGCCTACAGAAAATTAAGGATAAGTCTACTGGTATTAGTCGGACTCTCAATCGGTAGAAAGCCTCCACGCAGAAAACTATCAGTATAGGTTCATATTTTGGTTTATTCCCAATATGAAGGTATTTGAAGGTTGTTATGACTTTTTACAACCTCATATCCCTGTATCATAGCATGATGAGTCTCTACATAAGACAGCTCTTGAATCTCTTTAAGTTTCTCTTCTTCCCAAATGTTGCTACTTTGCTTCTTTACATACCTATAAAGCCAGAAATGTGTCTCATCACTGAACAAAATTAGGCTCGAAACACACTCCTCACATAACGCGAATTTTTGTAATAAAGTTGATCGACTTGTAAACGTTGTAGAGGCGTAAAATTTTCCATGATGAAATATCAAACAGTACTAAACAAAAGTAACATGATCACCCGTGATCTGTCAAAAAAGGCTGTTGAAGAAAGTACCTCTTGTTGGATCACCCGTTACAAAAACGTAGACCTTTACTGTCTGATTTTTTCGCAAGGGATTTTTTGTACCTTTTATAATATTTTGTAACCCTAGCGAAAACTTAATACGAAATTTCAGTTATTTGATTAATGGACTAAAACTGACAAAATACAGAGAATCAAGAGTACCGTTCTATGGTAGTCGACCTGTCGACTTGCAGATATACATTTCTGGAGGAACGTTTGCAACTCCAACGAAAACTAAATAGATAAACTAACCGGTTTAATTTTCTTGTATGAAGACGTGGACTTATATCGACAAATTTCTGGTGGTCAATTTTATATGGGATGTTGAGCCCACAACCTTCAAAATACCAAAAATCGGGAGGTACCGTTATATGGAGGCTATATGAAGGCTGAGAGTTGAATATCCCTAAAGAACAGCAAATACCACATTTAAGCCATTTCGGTCGGATATTGATAACGATATTGAAGACGTGGACCTATACCGACAAATTTCAGGTGGAAAGTTGAATACCCCCAACGAAGACTAAAACCTTAAAAATACCAAAAATCAGGAGGACCCGTTCTATAGGGGCTATACGAAGGCGTGGACTTATACCGATAAATTTCTGGTTGAAACTTGAATACCCTGAATGAAGACTAAATACCAAATTTCAGCCATTTCGTTCGGTATTTGAGGCCACAACATTAAAAATACAGAAAATCGTGAGGTACCGTTCTATGGGGGCTTTATGAAGGCGTGGACCGATACCAAACATCTTAGGACAAATAAAAACCTATGTACCAAATTGCAAAATTCTATGTTAAAAATTGCAAGCTGTATTTTCATTTCAAAAGACAGACGGACGGACTGACGGACATTGCTAATTCGACTTAGAATTTTATGCTGATCAAGAATATATGCATATTAGGGTTATGACTTTTTTACAACCTCATATCCCTATATCATAGCGTGATGAGTTTTGCCATAAGATTACATAAAATCTTAATTATAAGGCGATTCGGTGAAAAAACCTCACGCACAAAATGATTTTAAAATTTGAATTTATCAAAATTATGGACAATTTTATGAAGTCACTGAAAACAGATATATAATTGAAAATAAACTTTTGGGCCACATGAGATAATTAAAATTGCATAAAATTTATTTCTCACCATTTTTCTTCAATTCTGAGAATCGTAAAAATGTCGTAAACGCTTTTATTCAAAAATAAAATTTTTTAACAAAAAACAAAAAATTTAAAATTTTTTCAAAGTGAATTTTTTCGCGACTTTTTTAATATTTGAATGAAATAAACTTTATTATAGTTATTAGTAGGCTTATATTTATTCATTCGTGCAACAAAAAATAATTTTTGAAAAAAATTTTTTTTTTTCATTTCATAAATTTTTTCAAAAAATTATTTTTTTAAAATCGATTTGTGCGTGAACATTTTTTATATTTCAATGGAAAAAACAATAGCAAAGTGATTAATAGGCAAAAGGTCATTCATCCCAGCTACAGGAAATCATTTTTGAGGAAAAATGTCAAAAAGTCATAACCCTAATGTATATACTTTACTAGTGGACCCGGCGAACTTCGTCTCGCTATTAATGAATAAAATTTCATACAAAAACTCAATTTTCGATTTTTCCAATTTTCCGACTTTTCCAGAGAGATTTTCCAAAAAATTTTACAGAAATCGGCCTAGCCGTTCTCATTTTATGAATTACTATACATTTTTTACACCATTTTTATATATGTATATACCCAGCAAAATAAATTGGAAGTAGTGCAATGTGGATTAGTTCTTTCACGGCATGTTTTGATGCAGTTCAAACGGAGTCGTGAAAAAGGCACTACAGTCCTCACATTTTAACCGCATTTGGATGCAATCCAAGGAATCACATCCAATTGTCACATTTTAACAACATCCGGATGCAGTTCAACGGAGTCGTGAAAAAGGCACTCCAATTCCTCACAATTTAACAGCATCCGGATGCAGTCCAAACGGAGTCGTGAAAAAGGCACTCCGTTCGCTACATTTTATTAGCAGTTGTTAGAGATCAGACAGCGGCATTAGCGGCATACATTTTATAAAAAGAAATAAGCGTGTTAAAATTTCCAAAAATTTGCTAATACAAACTACAAAATATTTAATTTGTGAACATTTTTCCGGTAACTCACGAGAAGAAAATTTCCCAATGGAGTGCTGTTGGAGTACATGTCGAAATCTTAACTGGTGATGGCAAGACAAAATCAAACCCAAATATCAGATGAAGCATAAACAATTCAGCTTGGATTAAATAGAGAGTGGAGGAAACACGCATGTTTGCGATTGAATTCAATGGAGAATTTTCATAATTTGTGTTAATGTAATAAAGTTCTTAATATTTTTGTTCTCCACAAATAATAAATGCATTTTATTTGTTCTGGGATATTTTGTAATGGCTTGCACAAAAACACGTGCTTTGGACTGCATCCTATTCTACCCCAAAGGGTTAGTTAAAATGCAATGCCAAAGGGTCAGTTAAAATGCGGTGCCAAAGGGTCAGTTAAAATGCAGTGCCAGAGGGTCAGTTAAAATGCAGTGCAATGGAGTGCCTCTTTCAGTAGTCACGCTCTTGTAAAAATCATGAGTGAAAATGCATAACTTGATGCACTTCCAGATCACTTGTACATATCATTTAACTGCCTCTTTGGAGGCAAACTTTTTGCTGGGTAGATAGGGTCTACGACGAATATTTTTTCCATGCTCCGTACGAATGTGTGGTGGTATTTTTGATATTTGCAAAAAATTCAGAAAATTTATAACCCTATTTTACACATATCGTTCAAATGGAATGACTATAAAATAGTATGTCGGATTCTGATTAGGTAGAAAACATCAATCTCTCATTGGTATTAAACCTTATTTAAAAGAAAGTGATATTCTTCAGTTGGCACATTCCACTTCTCATAGGAATAAGCTTCGACGTGACGAAAGATTTAAGTACTTTCATAAACAAATGGAAACTAATTGTTCCATTTCATTCAATACAAATCTTGGTGGAAGGTATAAAAGTTCGGCCCGGCCGAACTTAGCACATTTCTAACTTGTTATTTGTAGAAATATTCGATTAGTGTATATCTTCAGGAGCAGAAGTGCATCGTAGGAAGGATTTCAAGAATTTCGCAGAGTCTTTCTACCAGGTGCCGTTATTTCTCTTTACATTATTGGGGTTTGAGTGGTCTTTTGTCACAATTTTAGTCTGACTGTATCTTTGCTACTGTCTACACACAGAATTCAATCCAGAACTTCTGTTTTACTCTGACTTCCACATTACTGTTAAATTGAATAAAAATTGTCAATAAAAATGCTATAATTCCGGGGCAGCTATATTATTTTGTGGATCAATGGTGTAAGAAAAGGCTCCCCTTACGTACATTAAGGTCGTATTTTTTGTAAAGATGATAAACATATGTGTGAATTTCATATGATGGAGGAATGAAAATATATACTTAACTTTGCCATATTAAATAAGATCAGAGTTCCTTTCAAAAATCATACATACTACACTATATATACATTCATATGTTAGTGTGGAAGTATAGAATGGTGTTCAATGACATGGATATACCAAAATGTGATATATTTTCGTTATTAAAGACAAAACGAAAAGCCTCTGTTGCGTGTTGTCAATGACTTTCTCACCTCCACCTGATTTTGGTATTTGCAAATGCAAGAATATGAGTTGTGAATACAACAGCATGGATTCATATTTACTATGACGATACTATGAAGGAATCTGTGAATTAATGTTACCGGAGTTCGTTTGGTTTGTCTGCCAGCCTTGTGTTTATGTTGTATAATACTCGACTCGGTTGAATGATTTGTATAGAGAAACGTTTAAATTTGTCATTCATACAATATGCGGAGTGGGGCGCATTCGTTAGACACAAATATTGTGAAGTTTTATCAGTTCAGTTCAGGCGTCTGCGGTTTTTATTCACAAAAAGCTTTGTTTTATTTTTCCAATGATGTCTCTAAATAATGGGCATAAATGAAATTAGTAGCAATTGATTAAAGGACATTGAATTTGAGTGGTGTGTGTAGATTCTTTTTGTTCAATTTTATAACCTAAGCCCGAATATGAATTCATGGCTCACACAAAATCACAGACAACAGCAGACTTATGTTACTGATTACTACGATAATACAAACATCGGTTCAAGGAAAAATAAAAAGGAACCTAAAATAAGTAAAACTTTAAAGGTAAAACATAACTGTCAAAGCCATCTAATGTCAAGGTTTCCTGAAAAGAAATTCATGCGTATGTATATAAGTATTGTATTTAAAATTTATGGTTTCTCAACAAGACATTATTACTCTTTCACTTGTTGCAAAAACAAATTGCAATGGTTTTACCCAACTTTTAATTTAGACGCGAGTATATTTGGTCTGCGTGGAAATTTAAAGACTTTTTCATGTATACAAAACACCATATTTTGGAAGCATCTAAATACAGTATAATCCCGATAATCCGGATACCACAAAAACACAAAAACACATACTTTTGTAAGTTAAAATCATTAATATCGGACGTTTACTAGATAATAACCTGACGTCATATTATGCAATTATTACGGGTTGCGATAATTTTAAGCAGCTTTCATATCTACCAAATTTACTTCTTAATTTTACTCATCCAGGGTAATTTAGGTGACATTTCCTGTGTATATTTACGGTGTAAATCTTCTCTACAATTGGTGTATATTTATGCATAGTTTTTATACCATATACCACAATGTGGAAAAGGGTATTATAAGTTTGTTTTGGTAAAAATTCATGTAACACCGCGAAATATTTGTCGGAGACCCCCAATGTGGTATACCAATCTTCATATCTCGACGAGATAAAGCGATTTTGAGATGTGTGTCAGTCCGTCCCTCCGTCCGTCCGTCCGTCCGTCCGTCTGTCCATTATAAATTGTAAACACGCTCCAGGCCGCAATTATGGACCGATCGTGAAATATTTAGCGGGTGAAATGGACCAAAAACATAATATTTATCCAATTTTCTAGCGGCTCAGTAGGTCTCAATAATAGCCCGATCAACGCGTAATTTTAAATAAGGTAAGAGTATATCACAAAGGAGAAGCTTGCAATTTGAGATGGCGATCGGATAATATTTAGAGGGTTAAATGAACCAAAACTTTTGTGTGAAAATTGTGAAAATTTTTAATATACAGCTCATAACTTAATTCCTGGAAGTGACATTCCGGACAAGTAAGATGTACTTGAAAGTGGAACGCTTGACCTTTCAATTGATGCCAATTATGTTGGTGTGCATGATCAGATAACAGAGTTACAGCCTAATATATTCCGTTATTTGTTTGTAGTGTAATAATAAAATCGCTAGAAGTCGCAATTATACATCAATAGTCACGGAATTTTGCACCGGGTAAGATTTTAGGTCGAAAAAGATACCTACAATTTTGAATGATGATCTGATATTCTTTAGCGGGTGAACTGGACCACAAAAGTTTGTATGAAAAATATAAAAATTTTATTTTTGGTCGATATTTTAATTCCTTGAGGACATATATATTTCGCTAAGTAGCCTACATATGAAAAAAAACTACTGACCTTTCCTCTGATGTAAATTGCTAGATAACGGGCCTACTGCCTAATATATAATGGGTTCTGTGTAGAGAACCACATTTTTATCCCATGCTACATATTGTCTCTCCAAAAGTTTATGTAACACCACGAAATATTTGTCCTAGACCCCTTATTTGGTATGCCAAAATTCATATCTGGACGAGATAAAGCGATTTAGCGATGTGTGTCCGTCCATTAAAAATTGTAAACAAGCTTTTAAGGCCTCAATTATGGACCGATTGTAACGAATTTTTTAAGGAGGTTGGGTTCGGGCCAGAATAGAAATGATTAGTTTTTGGTGATGATCGTGAAATGTTCAGGGGATGAAATGGACCAAAACAAAATTTTAACCAATTTTGTAGCGGCTCTGTAGGTCAAAATAATAACCCGCAAAATTTTAAACAAAGTTTGAGTTTATGATGAAGAAGTGTACAAACCAACGTGAAGATCAGATATTACTTAGCGGGTTAAATGGACTCAAACGTGTGAAATTGGTAAAAATTTCAATAACGTAGCGGTTAAACAACGGAAGTAGAAGTACTACATAAGTGGGTTTCTAACTAACTAAATTTTCCTTTCCTGCTACCAAAATGTCTTTGTCATGCTAGATAAATTTTTGGTTTTGGTCATAAGTATTATACATTACATCTCTGATATTTTATAATTAAATTTTCACAATCATTGAAAAGAAGTTCCGTGGAGAGCGATTGTCCAGGGATAGACTTTTATTACTTGTTTTTTTTAAGGACGTAGACTATGCACACATATTGATTTTCAGGGTCCATGGGGCTTGGGCCTCTTGCGACTTGAGATATAACTTCAGAATTTAAATGCACTCATCTCATTATGGTGAATATATTTTAGTCATTTCTATGAACATCAGCAACGGACTTTTTAAATAATTTATTGCAAATTCTGTAAAAGAAGTGCGATTCTGAAACTCATTTTTTGCGTTACCGAAAAAATCGGTATTATTAAATTGCTTATAATTTCGTTAATTTACTATATTTTTTAGTAAGTTAGCGATAAAAAAAACTAGTTATTAAAATCCGGCCTTAACCAAGAGTGTTGTCATAATTCATCATTTTGCGTTTTAATTTTTCCGATTTTTGTGGTTAACTCAAAAAATGAGTTCGCAACGCTTTAAATGTTTTAAATATTTCTATATAAAATATCTTTGGAATACATTACACAGTTCCAAAGGACATTCTCACTAATCGGAGGGTCCAATGAACTAATTCCTTTAGAGAAAAGAAACACCCAACATCGGGTTTTAAGGAAAGTAGGCTACCGAATACTAAGTTTCGATGGTTGAAGGGTAGGAAAATCATTCGAAGTAAATAAGAATCTATTGCTCAAGATAGGAATAAAATATTAATGTCCGGATTATCGAGATGCGAAAAATATGTGATATCCGGCTTACCGAGTCTACAATGTAAAAAAATCGTTTCCGAATTACCGCGTTGTCCGGATTATCGAGATTATACTGTATTTATTTACTATTTGTACATCGGAAATTCATTATTCTTTAAAATGTGAAGGGTGCGGTACGTACATATATGTTGGTATTTCTTCTCGAGTTTTCACAGGAAGCCTTTGCAATGTACAGACAGAGATTCTATGGAAAATTAAAATGATGACTACTTCTCATTTTACAGAAACTTGTTGATAATCTGAGATTCACGTTGTTCTGTGACAGTGTGCAATTTATATGCTATTCATTTGTGTGTATACTTATTACAGTTATTATGAATAGTAGAGGAGTGGTAGTAATAGCAGTATATTTGTCTATATGCTTGTATGTGATTATTATTATCTTTGTCGTCCTCATCATTCATATGAATGACTTTACTCACCCACTCTCACAGAGCCAAACAGAATTGCATTTAATTCAATATTATTGTTGGGAGCGTAAACTACGACACACACAGCAAACAAATTTGTGGAAAAGTGTAACTAATGAACGAAATTGGTCGACTTTCGTTTTCAGGATTATAATTATTTTAAAATGTTTTGGGAAAGTGGAAGTTTAAATAAGATTAAAATAGGAACAAGTAAAAAGGCGTTCAGTTCAGACGGGCCGAACTATTTATACTTACCACCACGAATTGTATTCAAGTAAATACGAGGGCTGAAGGAAAACTACCTGGCCTAGGATAGACTTACTCAGGACAGTTTGTCGTAGGACCATGTTATGTGTTGTTTACAGTGACTAGAAAAATCACTTTGGAAAAAATGGAATTTACTTGTGAACATTTTCGTCCAAGAATTTTTCACAATTTTTGACGTAGACAATCACCGCAATAGTGTATCGATCAAGTTAAATCTTTGCATGTCGATAAAGGACCATCCTATAGGACTATGAAAAACTGGTTTAATGAATTCAACCGTGGTCGGCACCCGACAAAAAAGAAGGTCGTGAGGGTCGCCAAAATCGGTCGTTGTCCCAGAAAAAAATATGCGTGCATGAATGGATAATGCGAGATCGCCATGTTAACCCTTTGTGTTTTTTGTTTTTAAGCAAACGCAAATGAAATAATATTTCAAAAACTAAAGTTTGGGTGTCTTTCATGCGCACACATTTTCGTTTCGAAATACATAAACTGGGGGTTAAGGAGAATAAAAAATTGAAATTATTTTTAAATTTATAGCTAGATTGGCGAAGTTATGCTTGTTTTAGTATAAATAGTCGAGTACAAATTTGGACATGAAATATTTTAGTGATTTTTTAAAATGCCGTTAAATGTAAAACGAATTGAATAATTGCAGCCAACATTTTTTGAGAAATCTTATTAAAATGTTGATCTAACAAAATAAAAAAACAAACGTACAATTTAAAGTTCCCATCAGTAGTTATAAATTTTTGAAATTTGGAAGTTGCCTGTGGGCAACATTGGGCCATTGTAGTAATAAAGTGGTTACATAAGTGGAAGTCGAAAATGTTGATTAGTGGTATTCAATGAAATACAAAGGGTCACTGAGACATGCGGACTTGTAAAAAATGTTGTATTTATAATATTAATCGAAGATTGAACTTGAATTAAGAGGAGATTGACATATTAGGAATTTGTAAGATATCAAGCGAATATCCGTTCGAATATCAATGATGATATTCTTAATGTATTGGATGAAGGCCAATTTTATCAGGATTAGAGCCTGCATACAAAATATAACATATTTTTCAAACGCTTCACTCTGAAAAATGTCAGTAGGAGCATTTCAAGTTATATGAATACCATCATATACGTCAAAATTGGCTAATTTTTGAACTATATATGATAAATATAGACCAATTTCCTATAAATTTCAATCAATTTTGCTCTAGAATGAAACAAACTCACCAGTTTATTCTCATGAATAATACAAAATGTAACGATAGTAGAAAGACTTAAGAAACAAACTTTGTTAATTTTTATAACCACAATGGCCCGATGTTGCCCACAGGCAACATTTGGTACCTCCCTAACCGAAGAAATTGATACGAATTTTTTGCATAAAGGACTTATTTTCGCGACTACTAATCATAATAAATATGAAAAATATTTTTATATCTACGGTTCAAAGGGTTAAATATGAGATAGAGGCATCCTTGGGCATTTCTTCCACCAACTAAGCTCTATCTTGATTTCAGCAGACGGACGGACATGGCTATTCCGACTTAGAATTTTATGTTGATCATGAATATATCGCTCATTTACTCAAAGAGCGGCATAACTCATAAATTAATCTTGTTTCAAATTTTCATGTTGATATCTCTAAAACTCAAAAAGTTACAGCTAATTTATTAAGAGTTTGACATAAATCAACAAAAAAGTTTTTTTGTGTTTAAGAAGCACTGAAACACTTCAAATCATGCTGACCTTTCACATATCTGGCTATATCTTTACAAATAATGGTCCTAGTAGTTATATAAAATTTTGTGTAATAAAATTTTTAAATTAAAAAGTTAAATTTCAATCGGCAACTTAAAACGCGTGCCACTTATATATACTTTATAGGGTCTCCGACGAATATTTCGATGTGTTAAGGACTGGATACATAAGCTGCCTCGCCTGCTTGCCTTGCTTGCATCTGATTAAAGAATAAAGATGAAAATGGCAACCTAGTTCGAAATTGGCTCGGCCTTCTAAATTCATTTATTGATGTTATGTCGGAAGCAGGCGAGGCGAGGCCTTAACAAACGTATTGACACTTTTAATTATACTGTCCATATAAGTTGCGTTTCCTTACATGCCTGAGGCTACCATTTGTACCATTTTTAACCTGCAAAGGGTTTCTCAACTCCAAAAATTGTAAAACTTGAAGCAATATTTAAGGTAGAGAGAGAGAAGAAAAATGGACTTCTCTTCTACCACAGCCTACCATACAAATTTCTTGGGGTAAAAAAATTGTAGAACTGAATTTCCGACATTTAACAAAAACAAATAAACAAAAAACAAAAGAAAAAGCGAACGCTGAAACAAAATTAAAATTAGCGAAATAAAAGAAGAAAATTGAATTTTTATGTTTCTTTTTGACGTTGTTACCAGAGATACAATTTTTGTTCCTTTACTTTTCTGGTAAAACTGGTCACGAGAGAGCAATTTTGTACCTCCCGATTTTCGGTATTTTGCGGATTTAGCTAGTGGTCACAAAACATCTCCACTAAAAATTGTCGACATAGGTCCATGTTTTGGTATAGCCCCCATTTTTGGACCGAACTAGCTATAATTTTACATTTGAGGTTCACAGTGGTCACAAAACATTCTTACCAACAATTTTCAACTTAGGTCCACGTTTTGGTGTATCGAATTTTACCTCCATTTTTGAGGATTTGCGGATTTTACCTACATTTCTGGACCGAATTACCTGTAATTAAACTTTTGAGTTTTCCAGTGGTCACAAAACTTACCCACCAAAAGTCGTCAACATAGGTCCATGTTTTGGTATAGCATCCATCTATATGATACCTCCACATTTTCGGTATTTTAAGGACTTTAGCTACATTTGAGGTTCTAAGTGGTCACAAAACTTCTCCACTAAAAATTGCCAACATACGTTTATGATTTGGTAGTGCCCTAAATTTTCGTTATTTTGAGAATCTTAGAATCTAAAATTTAGATACAATTTTTAACCAAACTAGTCGTAACTTGCCATTTGAGGTTCCTTGTGGTCACAACACCTCTCCACTGAAAATTGTCAATATAGTTCCATGTGTTGTTGTAGCCACATGAAAAGTACCTCCCGATTATAGGTATTTTGAGAATTTTAGCTACTTTTCCCGGGGTCGCAAAACTTCTCCACCAACAATTGTCAACATATGTGGGTCCGTGTGTTGGTATAGTGCCTATCAGGGGATGCTCCTGATTTTAGGTGTTTTTACAAAATCATTTGTAATTTAACATTTGATGTTCCCAGTGGTCACAAAACATCTACATCAAACATTTTCAACATAGGTCCATGTTTTGTTATAACCCCACATGACGGTATTCAAAATTATTTCGCAAATGTTCATTCGCCAACAAAGACAGATTAGGAGTAAAAATAAATATATCAATAAATGAAATTGGTGGAAAAAATCTCAAAATATGGCATGTCTTTAATATGACAATCCAACACCCTACCTTGGTGTTGGTTTCAGATGTTTTGCATTATGATCGACACTTACAAGTATTTCGCCAGTCAGTTGCAACTCAAAGAGGAGTTACAAGACTAAGACTTGGAAGTAGTCCTATCACCGAGCAACCAGCATATTTTTATTCTGTTACGATACAGGTTTCAATACCCCCTGTGGAGATATGGATCCGACTATTTTTAAATATTTGCGCGGCCCACCTTCACCATAACTGTATTCAAAATGAGAGTTGTAAGCAACAAGTCCAAATTTATTACCTCGTTTGAACTTTTGCTCAGCAGACAAGGATGGCATGTGTATATTCTTCATATATAAAATTCTTCAAATAATTTTTCTAAATTAAACACTGAAGGGATTTGGCACAGGCATTTTAAAATATAGATTCAACAAAGAAACAAATCCAATGATAGGCCAACCTATCACTCGAAAATAAGTAAGTACAAGATACATATAGCGTGCCATTTTGTCTACATACATGGCTCAAATTTTGACTTTATCACTTATTTTGGATTGAAATGAAGTACGATGATGTCCTGATGATGCTTCTGCTATTCTCCATGGGAATGAGAAGTATGACGATGATGATGCTGTTGATAATAGCAATGAACGATGTTGCTGTTGATGATGAGGAAAACAAAATAAATAAAATCCCCTACAACCCAAGTAGTAGCAGCAGGTGCAGGAGGATGTTGAAGGATAATAATAATGTTGCTTTTGCTTTTCGTGGCATCATAGAACAACAGCAACGTCGACTAAACTAGCAGGATGCCAAAACACTCATGGGAATCTATGGCTTCATATCCTGTTGTTGCCGTTACCTTTACATTTAGAGCAGAGCAGTTAGAAACCGGAATGCATCAAGTCGATAAAAGTCAAAGTTTTTCAAATGTTTCGTGTGCCGTGAGTGCGTGGTGGTTGCTGGCTTAAAGCATTAGACGAAAGTAACGCAAAGTCCTTGAATTCTTTTCATTTCGTTCACTCTCTCTCTATCATTTTTCATGGTAAAAGTGATTTTAGTCTTTCGATAGATTTGTCTATGACGTTGTGTCTGTCTGTGTTTGTTTGGACTTTCCATAGGTTTGTAGGATGTGCAGTACTTCAGGTACGAAATGATAATGAATAGAATATTATTCAGTTTGTTATAAATGTTGATGTGTGACTATCAGATAAATGCTGCTATATTTTAATGTTTATCCTTTCACTGTGAATAAAGGTATACTTGAAAATAGGAATGTGGGATTATGTGTGTAGATATGTATAATAGAATGAATGTTACAGTCGATTTTATCATCAACAAAGATTTAAGAGAGACATTTGACATTCAACATAGCGTTGAATATGCACAAATATACACAATTTAATGTTTAAAGTGTGATATGTTAATAATATGTATATATAAAATCATGTTTTTCTTTAAAATCGAATAAGCATCTTGTTATGAAGTAATATTATATTTCAAATGTGGCGACTTTAATTCAAGGTAAAAAACAAATAATTTTTTTTTTTAAATTACATAAGAGCTTTCAGTAGAGAACCATACCAAAACGCGGAACTTTATTGAAAATTTTTGAAAGGGGTGTATACTGGCACCATTAGATCTATACTTTTTCGATATAAACATTGGGCACTTCGAGATTCGACAATTTTGATTGTTATCGCCGAAGATTACTTTCCTGTCTATTAAATAACAAGTATAGAAGCGTTAAGTTCGGCCGGACCGAAATTAAATTAGGGGTACTGTTATATGAAGGCTATACCGAAACAGAGATCTACATATTCATATTGACAATTTCAGGTGGAGAACTTTTGTGACCACATGGAAAATCAAAAGTCAAATAACAGTTCCATCAAAAGTTGACAAGTTGACAATTTTTGGATGAGATGTTTTGTGACAACTGGAAACCTCGAATGTGAATTTACAGTTAGTTCTGTCAAAAACTGTATACTGGGGCTATACCAAAACATGGACTTACACATGTTGACAATTTTTGGTGGAGATGTTTTGTAACTAAAATTCTCAAAATGTCGAAAATATATTGACAATTTTTTGTGGGGCTGTTTTGTGACTATTGGGAACCTAAAATGTAAAATTATTTCGGCCTAAAAAGAGGTACCTAACATCTTCATGGTACCAAAAATCGGGAGGTACCGCTATATGTGGACTATAATAAAAACAAGTAAAAAAGTATCAGTCGGCTTTGCCGACAGAGATATACCCTCAGCCTGTGTATATTGAAACAATTTTTTTTCCAAAAAACGCATGTATTTAGGGAGTTTTAAAAATTTTGGGCGTTTGAACTGACAAAAATGTTGATTAGGATTTAATATCAAAAGTTTTGCGGAGGAGATACTAAAAAGAATGGATCTCCAGCCACTACATATGGTACCATAGTGGTTTTTTAGAACTTCAGGGATGTTTGCTCAAGAAGTATGAACTTGCCCCTGAAAACAACTTTTACCATCGCAATTGAGGCAGCAATGCAAGTTGCTTCAACAAAAATCAAAGTGATTCGAAAGCAGGTCTTAAAGTGAACATGTATCCGAAATTTTGAGTGGGAGGTACCGGATGGAGTGGACAAATATAGTCCATATTTGAACCTGATCTATATCTGGTAGATATATTAGGATGTGTAAAGTATGGACCAATTCGGCCACTCTCTTCAAGAGTTATCGTACGCATTTTTGAACTTTTGTGGGGGAGGTACCTGAAGGAGTGGACCGATATGGCTTATCTTCGAACTTAAACTATGTTTGGACAAAATATTACTACGGCCAAACTTTGGACCGAATCGGCAGACCTGTTCGAGAGTTATTTTGCCCTCCAACCTCCTCACACGGTGTCATAGGGGTTTTTTTTGAAACTTTCAGGCTATTTTCTCAGGAAGTATGGACTTGCCCCTGATGAAACTTATACCGTCGTATGGAGGGCAGTGAATACAAGTTGCTAAAGCAAAAATCAAAGCGATTCGAGAGATGTTCCTAAACTGAACTTTTCCAAAATTTTGTGTGGGAGGTACCCGACGGAGTGGACCGATTGAGTCCATATTAAAACCTGATCTAAGTCGGGTACACGCTCCACGATGGGCAAAGTATGGACCAAATCGGTTACACCCTTCAAGAGTTATCGTGCGTACAAATTTTCCGAACATTTTCGAACTTTTGTGGGAGAGGTACCGGAAGGAGTGGACCGATATAGCTCATCTTCGAACTTAAACTAAGTTTGGACAAAATATTACGAAAGCCAAAATTTGAACCGAATCGGTTCATCCCTTCGAGAGTTATCGTGCGCTCCAGCCAGCCAGACAGACAGACAGACAGACGGACGGACATTGCTCAATCGACTCCAAATTGTCTGAAACAAATTTCGTCCAAACATACTTGGGGTCTAAAACCATTATTTCGATGAGGCACATTTTGCCCGTATGAAAGTGTATATACCCTTCATAGCCTAAAGGCTGAGGGTATAAAAACATAAACCTTTTTCAATCGTTGATGTCGCGAACTGTTAATATATTTTATAAAATATGAATATATTTATATTAATTGAAGTGTTTTAGCCACGATCTCATAATATGGACCATAACAAATAATTTTCGTGGAAGCTGCGTTGGTGGTAATATAAAAAAATGGGAAAAATGTGTTGAAGTAAACATGTTTTTTTGTGTTCTTTTTTGATTTATGGCCAAACCACGCAAAATTCGAACCTGTGCTCAAAGAAAGAACTAAACAATACCCCTTGGGCAACATGGTTCTAGTGTATGACTTTTGGATATATACACTGCATCCCCCTAAAATCGATGCTGACATTTTGAAGTTTTGATTTCAGTGTTTTTCGAATTTTTCTTATAATTAGAGGGTGCAACTAGATAATAATCCAAACTAGTTTATAGGATTGTAGAACTCATAATTCCACGCCATTCGATGTATTTCTCATGAGTGTGCTCCGTACAGCTTCCTAGTAATAGGAGTCCAAAGGCGAAAATTAGGTGCGTAAATTTTCTGAAAAAACCTATTTTTGGATTTAAAATTTACAACTGTCGTACAGGTACCCCTGAACCCCGGTCGAATCCATCCACTAAAACGACGGATATAGATACCTTGAAAGTAGAAAAATCTGCAAAAATATATTTTGACAATTCCGCGAATTGAACCGCGATTTTCTTTGATTATTTTTGCATAAATGTAATCCTTTATACGCGATTATAATATTTGCCAAAAAGGTGTGTCACAAATTACAAAGATTCAGGAGTAATATCCCTATTTATCCCAAAATAGAATGCGGTGGCACATCCACAGTTCTTGACGAATCTGTCTAAAATAATTTATATTGACGTATTTTTAATAGGGGGCCATTAAAATCGGATGCACCTTATAATCATATGTACATCGCGTTATTGTTGCCCACTTGAAGGTTTTTTGAATAGTAAGATGCAACTGATGGCACACTTTGGCCGCTGAATGAAACATGGGAAAATCCATGCATGTTGATAGACATGGACTCCCTGTATCCGAAAAGCACATGCACCTCAACCGATTTAAACCAATTCGCGAATTATACTGTTTTTAACTTCTATGTTTTTTCTTTGATTGTAATTTCAATACTACTCTCTACTTCTTATTTCTATTGCTTATCACAGAAAGCAAATATACTTTCACGATGACTAATCACTTTTCCCGTAGAAGTTTAAGCAAAATACTTCAGGATTTGGATCGAAATTTAGCGAAATAATAGAATAACTCCCAACATTTATTTTTCAAATTTTTCGTATTTAACCAAAAATATATTTTTGAAATAATTTCCAACAATAAGTTTCCGTTCTTTGTTGTTGCTGTAATATACAAGTTATAAACGCGATCTTTATAATGTTGGTCTCACATTTTTCTACGCGTTGTCTAGATTCTGTACGTATTTTTAAATTATTTTTTTAGAGATTTTTTGGACTTTGATTTAGAATAAATAAAATTTATTCCAAGATTTCTTCAATATTTTTTGATTTTCCGCGAGAATAAAAGTAAATTTAGCAAATATTTTAGCATCTACGGATAGATATCAAATGCTGCTAACGATTCATATATACATGTTCTTATTACAACACAATAGGAATTTTTAAATATTTTTTCTTTATAAGAGAGTAAAACCCCATATAACTTTTGAGTGCAGCATCCAATTTTGTGAACGCGAACAGATTTGAAACCACAATTTTTTTCGTAACCCATGTACCAAAAATGTCGGATGTGCTCGCCAAAAAAGTATTTAATTTTTTTTCTATGTAATTGTAAAGGAAATTTGAAATTTACCATTTGTGACTCTTAAGAAATATAATGGCAGATTACGTCTTGTTCGGTTAAAAATTATAGCTAAAATCCTCAAAATTCCGGAAATCCGGAAGTACCGTTATATAGGGGATGTACCTAAACATGTGTCTCATGTAGACAGTTTTTGGTGGAGAAGTGTTGTGATTTATTAATTTTGCATGCAAAATGTTGTTGAAAATAACACAATAGACTAGTAGGTGGTATTTTCGAATCTTATCCCTACCACTTTCCTAACAAAATTTGTAAAACAGGACCTTACTTCTGGACTTATCCCAGGATACATTTCGTAGCGTACTTTCATAGTTTTTTCCCATAAATATTCTAAGGACTCCACATCGTTTTCCCTAGGAAAGTAGCATAAAAAGGTTCATTTTAAATGAACGATTTATTAATTAACTATGATTTCAAAGTGGAAATAGGCTCTAAGGAGGCATATTTTTCATTGTACGGAAACTTTCAAGAAAAATGTACTTGCTGTATTTATTATTTAGAGCAGGTGTGTATGGTAATATTCAAAAAAGTTTTGCAATCGATGAAATTGAGGTTAACCATTTAATAAATCGCGAACTGTAAATATATTTTATGCAATATGATCTCATATTGGGGGCTATATGGCTCCAGGTTTTGTTATAGCCCCCATAGAACGCTACCGATTTTTTGTATTTTGAAGGTTGTGGCCACAATATTTCCACCTGAGTTTTTATACCCTCAGCCTTTAGGCTATGAAGGGTATATCAGCAAAAATGTCTAAAATCGTCTTTTCCATTTCAAAAAAATCAAAAAAAAATTTTGATACTACATCTATGATTTTTGGTACATAGATTAAGAAAAAAATCGTCATTCCAAATCTGTTTTCGTTACCAACTTTGATTGTTGCGCGCAAAAGATATGACCGTTTTAATTATGCTAATTAGAAAAAATTCTAAAAAAATCGCGGCTTAATATAGTAAGCTGTTATATCCAATTGTCGTTAACTGAACTCGCACCCTTTGAGAATATGCAAAAAAAATTCAAAAAGTTTCAATGGATTCGCGAAAAATTAAATTTGTTAAATAATTTCACGTATTTACAAACATATTTTTGAAACAATAGCGCTTATACTTACAAAAAAATATATATAAAAATTATAGCAGCATCCAGACATTGTGAGGAATAAAATGAAACCTAAGTCGTGAAGTGTAGAGCTATAGTATTCGTGTTATTTGCAAAAATACAATGAAAATGTGACGAAAAAAATAAAAATTATGTTATTCTAATTTTATTTTTTTATGGTTTTATAGGAAATGTTGAAGAAAAAATGATTGAGTTCTTCGTCATTTTCGTCCAAGTTTCACGCAATAATGAAGATATTCCGTTGCAACAACTTTTTCACTTATAGTTTTCCTATTGGCGAATATTTTTAGAACATTATATTAAATCACAAGGAATTCCAATTGTGGCATAACATTAAAATAATGTTATATTGAATATTACAACATTTGAAACGCATAGAAACCGCGTAATAGTGGAAATCACAAGATGCGCATCCGATTTTCCAAAACAGCGAATCAATCCCTCTTATTTGATATACACTTTGTGAAATTCCATTTGACGACCACGATGTAGCATCAGTTGCATGTTAGGGTGCAAAAAACAGTAAAAAGCCCATAATTTCCACGAAGTACATTTGCATTTTATGCGCATCCGATTTCAATGATCACCATTAAAAAATACATCATCCTATGTCATTTCAATGCGATCCATCAAGAACCGTGGATGTAGCATCACACTCAGTTTTTAGAAAAAAACTATTAAATCTCCGGATTCGCCAACGTTTTTCAATATCTGTTTTCGCACATTTTAAATATGCGTTTCGCTCTATTTATCTAAGTAGGAATAACACATCTAAAACGCGTCTAAATACGCGATATTTTCAAAAATATTTTTTGCATATTTTCGAAATTTGAGGGGTATCATATCCGCCGATCTAGTGGATGGATTTAGACGCGCAAAGGCTTGTTAGATTCAGAACGTAAAAAAACTAAATTCACGCGGGTTTCCACTGAAATCGAAAGGCATTTGTAAGTTTTGAATCCAAAAAACTGTTTTTTAAAAAAAAAATACGCACAAAAATTTCGATTTTAAGCTGAGATTGTTGTGAACCTTTGAAGGCTACACGCCCGAGTTATACATCAAAAAATGCGTAATCGCGAGTACTACAATCTCATAATCGGTTTTTAAACGAGTACAGTTGCGCGTTCCGATTAGAGCAAAAATTCAAAAAACCCAATTTTTCAGTCCTCAAAATGTCAGCATCCGTTTGAGATTGATGCGGTGGTTATATTAAAAAATTATACATTACAAACTTTATCTCTGAAGTGTATTCTTTAACTTCTTCTTTGAACATTATACTCTACATTGTATTGTACAGCCACTAATTGAAAATTGACTTAAAAAAACTCGTTTCCTTCAACGATTTTTTTCTATTTTTTTACATTAATATGACCACAGCTTCCGCTCAAATTATAATTTTAAGAAATCCATCGGTGAATCGTGCTAAAACAGTTTATTTTACCTAAATGCGTTCAAAAGTTATGGTATATTACAACAATTCGCGAGATACAATACCCCATACCTCAGTTTCAACAGAAGTAAATTTTCTACAAAAAGGCCGATATACACTTTCATACGGGCAAAATGTGCCTCATCGAAATAATGGTTTTAGACCCCAAGTATGTTTGGACGAAATGTGTTTCAGATAACTCTCGAAGGGATGAACAGATTCGGTTCAAATTTTGGCTTTCGTAACATTTTGCCCAAACTTAGTTTAAGTTCGAAGATGGGCTATATCGGTCCACTCCTTCCGGTACCTCCCACACAAAAGTTCGAAAATGTTCCGAAAATTTGTACGCACGATAACTTTTAAAGGGAGTAACCGATTTGGTCCATACTTCGCACATCGTGAAACTTGTACCAGACTTAGATAAGGTTTCAATATGGACTCAATCAGTCTACTCCTTCTGGTACTTCCCACACAAAATTTCGGAAAAGTTCAGTTTAGGGCCATCTCTCGAATTGCTTTGATTTTTGTTTTAGCAACTTGTATTCACGGCCCCCTATACGGCGGTACAAGTTTTATTAGGGGCAAGTCCATACTTCCTGAGAAAATAGCCTGAAAGTTGCAAAAAAAAAAACCTATGACACCACGTGTGTTGGTTGGAGCGCAAGATAACTCTAGAACGGATCTGCCGATTCGGTACAAAATTTGGCCTTAGTAATATTTTGTCCAAACATAGTTTAAGTTTGAAGATAAGCCATATCGGTCCATTCCTTCAGGTACCTCCCCCACAAAAGTTCAAAAATGTTCGGAAATTTTGTTCATACGGTAACTCTTGAAGGGATTGGCCGAATTGGTCCATACTTTACACATCCTAATATATCTAATAGATATAGATCAGGTTCAAATATGGACTATATTTGCCCACTCCACCCGGTAACTCCCACACAAAATTTCGGATAAGTTCACTTTAAGACCTGATATCGAATCACTTTGATTTTTGTTGAAGCAACTTTTTTTTTAGGGGCAAGTCCATACTTCTTGAGCAAACAGCCCGAAGAATGTAAAAACCCGCTATGGAACCATATGTTGTGGCTGGAGATCCACTTCCATAACGGTCAATGTCGATCCATTCCTTTTAGTATCTCCTCCGCAAAACTTTTGATCTGTAATCCTAATCAACACTTTTGTCGTTTCAAACGCCCAAAAATTTTAAACGTATTTTGGGAAAATTTTTTTCAATATACACAGGCTGAGGGTATATCTCTGTCGGCAATGCCGACTGATACTTTCTTACTTGATGAACTAAAAACGGCTGCAAGAAAACTGAAAAACAATAAGGCTCCTGGACCTGACGGCGTTCCAGCTGAGGTTCTTAGAGAGATTGCAGAAGCACGACCAGATATACTGCTGAACATGTATAACCGTTGTTTGCTAGAGGGAATCTTTCCATCTTTGTGGAAAGAGCAACAGCTGGTTCTTATTAGCAAAGGTAAAGGGGACCCAACTGCTCCATCATCATACAGACCATTGTGTATGCTTAACACAGCGGGAAAACTTTATGAGAGGCTTCTCAAACCAAGAATTGATGAGGCCATACGACTGAAAGGAGGCCTATCGAAGAGACAACATGGTTTCAGACCTGGTAAATCAACAATCGGAGCTATAGCAGAGGTTGTCGACGTGTTCTCCGCCGCACAACAACAAAATAGCTACAGCAGGCCAGTAATACTACTTGCCACTCTCGACGTAAAGAACGCTTTCAATAGCTTAAGGTGGATAGACGTGATACATGCCATGAAGACCATATTCCAAGTCCCTGCATACATCCAGAAGATAATCAGCAGCTACCTAAGCGAAAGGATACTTATGTATAATACAAGCGAGGGTACAAAGCAGAAACATATCACATCAGGTGCCGCACAGGGTTCCATTCTAGGTCCTGACCTCTGGAACATAAGCTATAACGAAATTCTGGAAATAGATATGCCAGACAATACGTTTTTAGTAGGATACGCAGACGACATAGCAGCTGTAATTCAGGCAAGAAACACGGAAGATGCTCAACGCAAATTAAGACAAGTGATGCTCCGAACCAGGGCTTGGTTAGAGACACATGGATTAGAACTAGCTATGCACAAAACCGAGCTGGTGCTATTGTCCAGAAAGCATATCCCAGCTGAAATCGATATGCGGGTAAACGACCTCGTTATTCGCACACAGAAAGCTGTTACGTATCTTGGAATACAACTCGACAATAAACTGTCCTTTTCGCCGCAGATAAACCGCGCATGTGAAAAAGCAGCTGTTATCACAGGGCAACTAAGTAGATTAATGGCCAACATCGGAGGGCCACTCCCACGCAAAAGGAAACTATTGATGGAAACCTGCAATAGCATTCTTCTTTATGGATGTGAAATCTGGGCCCAGGGCCTCTCTACTAAACGCAGAGTAAAAAAATTGCTAGCAGTACAAAGAATGGCAGCAATGCGAGTCGCATCCGCATACCGCACAGTTTCGGGACCAGCCATACAAGTCATAGCAGGTATGATACCCATCGACTTAATGGCGGAAGAACGGCTGAAAATATACGAAGCCAAACGCTCGCAACATACAGCAGCAGACATTGCCCAAGTAAGAAACGAAACAGTTGAAAAATGGCAGGCGAATTGGAACAGTGAAACTTGTGGTAGATGGACGGCAAAGCTTATCCCAGATATAATGATATGGATGGACAGAAAACATGGTGATATCAACTACTATCTGACGCAGATGCTATCGGGACATGGTTATTTCCGAAAATACCTTTTTAAACGAGGAAAATGCAATTCCCCCTTCTGTCTTTACGAAGAAGAGGACATCATAGATGATGCTGAGCACACATTTTTTGAATGTACGCGATGGTCTGCTCTCCGAGCCACAACAGAAGAACAAACAGGCACACTGTCAGCAGAAAATGTAATAGAGAAAATTCTAAGGAGCACCGAAAATTGGCTCGCCGTTACAAGGTACTGTGACGTGCTATTAAGAATAAAGAAGAAAGATCTAGACAATGTTAACAATGCCAACACTGGTAACTAAAAAAAAAAAAAAAAAAAAAAAAGCGGAGCTTGGACGCAAGCAAAATTGAGCAGAAGGTCGTAGAGACCTGGGAGCCACCTCGAAGTAATACGAAAGTGGTGCCGAGGTGGATGCAACTCCCAGAGGTAAGGAGGTGGGTTTTTAGTCGGTAGGAAGATCGAGTCCGACATACCACGTTGAGTGACGACCCAGCGTGAATGCATAACGCATTTCCCATCTCCGCCGCAAAAAAAAAAAAAAAAAAAAAAAAAAAAAATTATTATTATTATTATTATTATTATTATTATTATTATTATTATTATCATTATTATCATTATTATTATTATTATTATTATTATTATTATTATTATGGTAATACACAAAAATGGGTAAAAAAATGTGTTGGCGTAAACAAGTCTTTTTGCGTTCCTTCTTGATTTCTGGCCAAACCACGCCACATTCAGACCTGTCTTCAACGAAAGAATTAATAAATACCCCTTGGGCAACATGGTTCTAATAATACGATTTTTCGATGTGTACACTGCATCCCCCTAAAATCGATGCTGACATTTTGAAGTTTTGATTTCGGCGTTTTTGAATTTTTTCTAATTAGAGGGCGCAACCAGGTAATGATCCAAACTATATGTAGGATTGTAGAACTCGTGATTCTACGTCGTTTGATCTATATCCCTTGAGTGTACTCTGTACAGCTTCCTGGTAATAGGAGCCCAAAGTCGAAAACTTGATGCGTACATTTTCAAAAAAAAAAAAAAACAAATTTTTGGCTTTAAAAATTGCAACTGTAACACAGGTACCTTTGAAACCCGCGTGATTTTAGCTTTTTTACGTGCCGGATCTAATGAGTCCTTCCGCATTGGAATCCATCCACTAAAACGACGGATATAGATGCCTTGAATGTGCGAAAATCTGAAAAATATATTGTGGCAATTCCGCGCATTGAACCGCGATTTTATATGGAAATTTATACATAAATGGAATCCTTTATACACGATTATAATATTTGTAATAAGGTGTGTCATAAATGACAGAGATTCAGTAATAATATTCGCATTTATCCCAAAAAAGAATATATGGACGTATTTTTATCAGGCGGTCACTGAAATCGGATGCCCCTTACAAGCATATGCACATCGCGAAAGTTTTACCAATTTGAAGGTTTTTTGAATCAAGATACAGCTCGAAATATTTAAGAAATAGTTTTATAATTTGGTATAAAAGTTTCTACTACTCGTCAGATATTTGGTATTGAAAAAGGGGGCTATATAGGTCCAGGTTTTGATATAGCCCCCATAGAACGATACCGATTTTTGATTTCCACCTGAATTTTTCAAGTATAGGTTCATGTCATTATATTGCCCCTCGGAGCGGTACCGCAGGATTTTCGGTATTTTGAAGGTTGTGGACTCAGAATCCCGCCGAAATGGCTAAAATTTGGTATTAAGTATTCGGTAGTGGTACAAAACGTTCCATCAGAAATTTTTCGGTAATGGTCCAGGTCTTCATATATCCTCATGCAAAGGTACCTCCCGATTTGCGGTATTTTTAAGGTTGTGGTCCCAATATCCAAACGAAATTGGTAAACTTTAGCGCTTACGCTTCGTTGGGGGTATAAAGCTTTCCACCTGAAATTTGTCGGTATAGGTCTACGTCCTTATACAGACCCCATAGAACGGTAGCTTCAATTTTCGGTATTTTGAAGGGTGTGGCACCAGTATGCAAACAAAAGTATGGCTGAAATTAGGCACTTAGTCTTCGTTGGGGTATAAAACTTTCCACCATAAATTTGTCGGTATACGTCGACATCTTCATATAGTCCCCATATAACGGTACCCCCGTTTGTCCGTAATTTGTTAGTTTTAGCCACTTTATTCAACAGGTATGACTGAAATTTTAAAAGCATAAAACACGAAGCAATTAAACTGAGGATTGGGTCGATGTCATTGACCTAGTACTTCGAGTTGAGTATCTCCAAAAAAATGTACACCTGTGAAATCTTTTGCACAGGGGTAATGGTTTTGAGAATCGCGTAGTCCGCCCTGTCCCGACTATAGCCTTTGTTCACTCTTTGTTTTTTTACTAATACGAGTATATATTTTCTATATTTAATAATCTAAAATTACCACAGAATTGCCATCTTTCCTTGAAACATAGAAATGTGTGTTTGGGTACCTGAGTTTATTCGGGAAAATCACAGACTGACATTCTAATCCACATAGATTTGCAGGCTATGGAGGTTAGTAAAATTATATTTTTCGAGCAAAGCATTTTTAGTAGTTGTTTAAGAATTGGACGTAAGGTCTCCAACTAATTGCAATAGTACGTTTATATATAACCGGATTTAACAAACCGACTGGGTTTCAAATGTTAATTACATTGCTTATATTTCAAATAAATCCTCATAAAGAAGGTTAACCCTGCAAAAGCCTATAATATAAACATGGCCTAAGTATTTGATTGCCCATCCTGAAGTATTCAATCTTTTAGACCCAAATTTTAGTTCATTATTTTGTAATATGAATGTTGCATGTATCAACAAAAGCTGGCCTCTATGCAACAGCAAAGCTTGTTTTTGCTCCGCTTCTGCTTCTTGAGAAGGCTAATAAGCCAGCAAAAAAAGTCCTCCCAAAATAATGGGTTTTATAGTATTTTTTTGTAGTTGTAACTATTTACAAATCCCCCTACTAACCCATTATTTTAACAAGGGCACGTCGCACTGAATAACTAGTTATTCTATGACTAAACTAACCACTAGAATAACTAGTTATTTTATGGCCACTGGAAGTTGAAAAATAAGCTGTAAGTTAAAAAATTATATTTTATATTTTTAGAACAGTTGTAATGGGTTACATAATGACTAACGGATCCGAATTTTTGCTGTGAACCAACAAATTTACTAATTGCCTTTGATATAGAAAAAAAAATAGTTGTTCTTCTACAAAAGAATCTATCATAAACTTTATAATTTAAATAAAAATCCATTTGTGTCTGTCATAAATGCCCATTAACACAGTTTCATGTGTTAATGTACCAATCATGCCATCTTCGGCTTCAGTATTTCTAAACCCATACTCGTGTTTTGCAAAATTACTGATCAAAAGTGTTAGAAGACACTTTACAGCAGTACTGTAGAATGTATTAACATAAAAATGTGATAACATGGAACGTTTTATTGGACATATTGAGAAAAACATTAAAATTGCAAAAAAAAAAACTAAATATGCAGTAAAATAAGCAACGAGGTTTAACAACAGCGCTATAAACCTGATCAACATTTGTGCTAAAATTCATATTAGCCGTGGTATGGCATAAAAATCAACAAGAAGAAATTGTGGCCTAACTGATGCAAACAAATACTAAAACAAGTATAGTAACCTGTTTTATGTTCCATTATCAATAATAAAGAACATCGAGTTCCAGTGACAATCTTGCTTTGGTGTGAAAATATTCATCCGATGTAAATTTTTGTCATTTGACAAATACTCGATCATAAAAAAGCCTTTTGCACACAAGTTTTGTTGTTGTTACCATTAGGTAGTTTTATTGCAGTGTTCACCAACAACTACAAATGCAACCGCTCCGTTTGTGTTGGGCACACACACGAGATTATCTATCTCTCTCTAGATCAGTGTTCACCAGCAACAACAAATTTAACAGCTGCGTTTGTGTTGGGCACACACACGAGATTATCTATCCCTCTCTAGATAAACATCGTGTGCGTTGATTCATTGCTAAAACAAAGAAGATGATCGGTGGTGAGAGTAACGTTCAAACTCACCACAATTGAGATTGTGTGTGTTCACACAGACACGGCTCGCGAGCCCAGTGGTGATTAACATTGCTCTAGATAAACATCGTGTGAGTTAATTCATTGCTAAAACAAAGAAGATGATCGGTGGTGAGAGTAACGTTCAAACTCACCACAATTAAGATTGTGTGTGTTCACACAGACACGGCTCGCGAGCCCAGTGGTGATTAACACTGTTTTATTGTATACTAATTGAGACTAATTGAGCGTACACGCAGAGAAAAAAATATGTTTGATCCAACAATATTCCAAGAGCAAAATATGTATTGTTAACATATTGTTGGATTCCTCATGTAGTATTGTAAATCCAAAAATAGTTTGTGTCAACTGAACAATATTTCTCTCTTTTCTTCGAAAATTTGTTTCTCTTCTCTCGCTATTCGATGCCGTGTTGAAAAAACAATTTTGGTGAGTTGTGGTGTGTTTGTATGACATGCTGCCTTTACCTTTGTTTTTGTGTGTATGTACCTTGTGAGACTCTTGTTTTTATTTGTTTCTGTTTTGTTTCATTCTTCTTTCCTTTTCATGTTTGTTATGGTGTTTAATTATTCCTTATGTTGTGGTGGGTTCTTGTGGCTTTTTGTTTGTCTTTGTTGTCAGCCAATGCAGCAAACCATGTATTGTGTTCATCAATGATTGCATATTATACGCGACATTTATATCCAAGTTATGCGAAAAGTGTATATGAGAAGTATATGCACTCAAATCAAAAATTTCTGGGCTGGTTTTCTGTATTGACAATACTTTTTGTAAACAAAATTAGATTATGATAGTTCCTACAATCGGTAATTGTTAACGATTTTAACAATATTGCGGAAATTCGAAAGTTGTTTTTGTTTTCTATGTTCGGAACAAAAGATGGTATTTTTGGATTTGGATTACAATGTTTGAACAAAACAAATACATTTTTGGAACCAAAACATATATTTTTGTTCCAACAAAAGCGAAAAATATTTTTTCTCTGAGTGTAGTCTCACAAAAAAAAAAAAAAAATAGAGTCATAACTAGTTGAGTAATCTTGAAATTTGTTTACTTTATAGCGATGTAGTCAGAGTTTATGATATCCTATCACAAAAAGTCGTTAATATCAACAGTATTGATATTTAGCCGAAAATTATTTTACTGTTTGTAGCATTTGTTCTCCATAAAGAGTTAAATTCATCTTGCAACAAAACAACTGACGGCAATTTTGCGCGAAGTTATGTGATGGAAGTCGAATTTAGAGAGGATCGAAGAAGATGGTATTTTATGGTGGAGGGTATAAAATGTTTGGCCTGTCAGAACTTAACGACTTCTTAGTTGTTAAAATATCCTGTTATAATCAACCCTAGCGAATGAAGAAGTACTGAAAATTTGATCTTTCAGCATATATACAGGGGTGTACAACAAAACGCCCTGTATATATGCTGAAAGATCAAATTTTCAGTACTTCTTCATTCCCTAGGGTTGATTATTGCAGGAAATTTTTACAAGTAAAAAGTCTTTATTTATTTTTTTCTTTAAGTTCGGACATGCCGAACTTTTTATACCCTCCACCATTAAATATTCTTAACCAAAATGGAATAAGTAGTTTCCTTGCCTGTCCACAATTTTAGATGGAAAAATTTTTTCGGCAACTGGTAATCCAAATGGTAATTTTATATGGGAGCTACATTTGTTTGTATATATCAAAGTGTGGACATATGTAGACATTTTTAGGTTGAAAAGTTTTGTGACTTCAATGTCAAATTACGGGTAGTAAACCCTCAAAATACCGAAAATTGGGAAGTTATGTTATATGGGGGCTATACCAAAATATGGACCTTAGTTTACAAATTTTGGTTGGGAATTTTTGTGACTGCGAAGAACTTCAAATGTCATATTTCGGGTAGTTCGGTCAAAAATATTGCCAAAACCCTGAAAATACCGAAAACCAGTATTTTGGTAAAGTAGTTTTGGGACCCTTAATAACCTAAAAAGTCAAATTACAGCTTGTACCCTACAGCTGAAACCCTAAAAATACCGAAAATCGGGAGGTACCGTTATATGGGGACTATACCTGAACATGGTCCTATGGTGACAGTTTTTGCTGGAGTATTGCTGTGACACTTAAGAACCTAAAATGTCAAATTACAGCTAGTTAAAAATTAAAGCTAAAACCCAAACTATTGCTTGGTAAGAGTTCAACAAGGTTTCTTTGTCTGCACCATAATTGCTGCTAACCAGCGACTGAGAAATTTTTCACACCTCAAATCTTGTCGAAAATATCTGCGGTTTGAGCGGGCGACTTCAACAACATAAACAATATTTACGCCGTCCAGAGGGTGTAACATTTCTGAAAGGTAGAGGATAAAAAGTTCCAGAGGGCCGTAAATTTATTTTTTGAAAAAATTCAGAAAATTTTTTTTCTGAATTCCACAGTCGTCTGGCATCCACACTATAATTGATTATCTAACGTGTCACTCCCGGCAAAAGGGAAGGAAGTCTACACTATGTCCTCGAACAGCTTGACATGACTCTTCGTTTGCACGGCCCGATGTGGTTTAGTTCTCGGCTGATATGTTTCGAGTAGTGCTTCTAGAATCTTTGCTACTGGTGATAGGGATATTATCGGTCTGTACGATGCATCTCTGCTGTTATGCTTGCTTCATAGCAGGTCAACCCACCAAGTTTTCATGCATCTGGTATAATATGGGTGACTAAGGAATAAGCATTACCATTGAGATTCGCGTTTTGGATGAGATCAGCAAAATCGGTCATTGTAAATTGTGGTTGTACCTCATCGACTGAGAAGGCTCTTATACTCCTCTTCGCTATATCACTCTAGGGTGCTTTATAAATTGTCGTTGAAAATAATACGCGCACCCATTTGGATCTGTCACGTCGTTGTAAGCAACATCCGTTCTATCATCCTTCTTTCCCGGATTCGAAAGTTGTTTAACCGTTGCCCAAAACTTAATCAATCCTGTACCAATCAGTTTTGCATTGCTTCAGGTTGTCTAGCCATCTTTCCTACAAATCCTTCATACAAGCCTGTTCTATCAGTTTGTTCGGTCAACGCGGTACCAATTCATTGCCAACGACGGAATACCAAAGCTTATGAACAGCATTGAAGTCCTATAGCACCAGACGGTTATTTTCCACCAAAATCGACGTAATATCAGGCATGTAACGATTGGCATAACTATTTATTGGCGGAAACTCTACCCCGGCCGACCTACATTTTACTGCTACTCCCATTCATGTAAGGGTCACTAGAGTCCAGCTCAATCGAGATACGTCTATACGGAACAGACTGGTGTATAAAGTCCTCCTCCGCTTCTTGTACGATCATTCTCAAAACATTGCAACCATCGCAACGTTATAAGCTACAGGAGACTGTAGGCATTGTTTCTCCGACACATGAAATTTATAACGGTACCTCCCGATTTTCGGTATTTCCGCTTAGGTCCATTTAGGTATTTTAAGTGTTTTGGCTACAATTATTATCCAAACGAGCTGTAGTTTTACATTTAAGGTCCTTAGAGGTCCATGAAAAATAGTGACAGGTCCATTTTTTGGTACAGCTCCCATATAACGGTACCTCCCAATTTTCGGGGTAAGCAATGCGGAGCCGGTGGTGGTATGCAAATGCTAGCGCTGTGGAAGAAAACTCAAACCTGCCAGAATTCCCCTTTAGGGACTGCAACAGGGACTCCTCAGGACCAGGCACAACACACAACGGGATGCTGTCCAACATCCCTGCCACAGACCTTCACGATATAGAGAGAGGTCCAAAGGTACAAGCAAGAACCTCTAGAGCGGCGAGTCTTTCAGACAGACCTGACTACCATTCACACTGATACAGCAGGTTTTAGTCCGTGACGTGATGGCACAATACCCAACACATGCCCTGCAAGTGGACGAAATGCTGCATTTGTTTAACTACCCAGCTAAGTCCACTCAACTGCTTCCATATTCTTTATGGACGCACCCAGCCCAATAGTGCGATTCTGTAACTAGTCAACAAAAATCGTTGGTAAGTGGAAATTTTTAATTGTCAACAACTTTTATAATTACCGGAATTTTTTGATAATTTAGCTACGAAAATAAACCTGTCAGCAGGAATTGCCAACAAAACGAAAGTGGTGCTAACATATATTTACATTTTTATACCCTACACCACTTTGTTTTGGTAAAAATTCATGTAACACCGCGAAATATTCGTCGACGACCCCCAATGTGGTATACCAATCTTCATATCTCGGCGAGATAAAGCGATTTTGAGATGTGTGTCCGTCCGCCCGTCCGTGTGTCCGTCTGTCCATTATAAATTGTAATCAAACTCCAGGCCGCAATTATGGACCGATCGTCACGAAATTTGGTATGGAGGTCGGTTTCACATCAGAATAGATCGCTATTTTAATTGGTGATGATCGTGAAATATTTAGCGGGTGACATGGACCAAAAACATAATTTTTATCCGATTTTGTAGCTGCTCTGTAGGTCGCAGTAATAGTCCAATCACTTCGAAATTTTACATAAAGTAAGAGTATATGACAAAGAAGAAGCTTGCAATTTGAGATGGCGATCAGATAATATTTAGACGGTTAAATGTACCACAACTTTTGTGTGAAAATTGTGAAAAATTTTAATATACATCTTATATCTTTTTTCCTGGAAGAAACATTCCGGGCAAGTAAGCTATACTTGGAAGAGGAACGCTAGGCCTTTCTATTGATGTCAATTGTGTTGGTGTACATGATAAGATAACAGAGTTACAGCCTAATATGTCCAGTTTTTTGTTTGTAGTGTTATCATAAACACGCTAGAGGTCGCAATTACAGCTCAATAGTCGCGAAATTTTGCTGGAGGTAAGAGTTTAGGTTGAAGGAAATGTCTATAATTTTGCATGATGATCTGATATTATTTAGCGGGTGACATGGACCATTGCTTTTGTATGAAAAATATACAATTTTTTTTTTTGGTCCATATTTTAATTCCTGCAAGGCATATACCGGCAAAGTAGCTTACATATCGAAAAATAACTACTGACATTTCCCCTGATGCAAATTGCAATAATGTGTCTTCTAGATAACAGGCCTACTGCCTAATATATAATGGGTTTAATGTAGAGAACCACAATTTCCTCCCATGCTACAAATTGTATCTATCATGACAGAGAATTTTTCAGTTCAGTTGTCCAGTTGGATTTTTCATACAAATATTGCAGCATTTGGTCGCTTCGCCAGCTATTTTATATTCTCGGCCTCATCGAAATAATGGTTTTAGACCCCAAGTATATTTGGACGAAATTCGCTTCAGACAATTTGCAGTCGATTTAGCCCTGTCCATTCATCTGTCTCTCTTAGTGTCTAGCTGGCTGGTGCGCACAATATGTAACCACAATGAACTATTTATATAATTGTTCCACAAACATACCAGTTGGGACATGGGAGGCTTCTCTTATATCAATGGATTTATATTAGATCATTGATATGTGACTTAGTTTTTATGCATGCCCTAACTTGCCACTTGTAGAGAAGTTTTTCATTGCTGAAATACTAAGGAAATATCGCCAACATTACAAAGGGGTATTTTGCCACCGTTGAAAATTTTATGTGGCCAGGCCTGGGCATCGAAACGGGGTATTCAGGAGGCAAGGCGGTTGCACATAGCTAATTCCTAGAGGTTGTGGTGTAGGGTATCACATGGTCGGCCCCGTCCGACTATAGACTTTGCTTACTTGTTTATTAATAATTTTGCGTTTTGATTTCTACCGATTTTTGCGGGTAACGAAAAAATGGTTACATAATTCCACTGCAGGTTTCAGAATTTGTGAATGTGGGCAGAGAGGAACCGAAACAAGATAACTGAAAAATATAGGCAACCTAAAATTTTTGAGTTTTTACACCAACACGAACTGATGAGCACGATATCAAACGTACTGAATACAAGATTTGGCCAAAACTTTGTCATTCCGTTTGAAAAAAAATCGAAAAATTCGTCGGAGACTCTGTAAAGCCTGTCTATTTTTGATCTGCATAAAATTACGTCGATATAACCACGTCCAGCCCTTGAAATCAAGATATAGTTCGCAATATTTAAGATAGACCTTTCTAGAGCTATATCGCGTTTCGATTTACCGTGTTGATATACATAGAGGTACAGCCGTCTGAAAATTGGTATTAAGTTTTCCTTGGGGCTACAAACTTTTCCCCAGAAATTTGTTAGAATGGCTCGGCACGATTTTAGGTATTTTGAAGGAAAGCCGAATTTCAGGCATTTATCACACTGAAATGGCTGAAATTCGACATTAATCTTCTTTAGGGCTACAACATTTTCTAAAAAAAAATTGTCACTTTAGGTCCCCGTCTTGATATAGCTCCTTTAGGACCACGTTTTGAAATTACTGAAATATGGTATGTAATCTTCATTGAAATCACTAAATTTTTCTCAGAAATTTTTAAGTTTGAACTAAAAAAGTTTCTGACCGAATAATGAAAGCGCGAATATTTATCATAAAAAATGGTTTTATTGCTTTAAAAACTCTTCTCCAGTATGATTTATTAATACGCTTTTTCTTGCGATCAAACCAGTCATTTGATTGCAAGTCAGGGATGTACGGCGGATAACCCCTCAGGCTCTCGTATGAAGCGATGTGTGAGAGCTCACATTGTCATGATGCACAATGATTCGTTTTCTCTTGTTCCTTTTTCGAATTTCTCAGCAGACTTTAGGCAAACAAATTGTAGTGAACAACCTCAAGTCGTATAGACCCCCACAGTCAATTACAGTTTTGTTTCGGGCCCAAGATTCGACTGTGAAGATCATATAAATTTCTTTGCACAAATCGACAAGGGCCATTATTAAGCGATTTTCAAATTGTGCAGGATCTAAAGAGGAAACCCAATTTTTGCGGCCAGATATTCATGCAATATCAAATGTTGAAAATGCCCAAGGATGCCTCTATCTCACGGTACATAACATGGCTATCTTGCATTATTATTTCGCGCACGGCATCATTTTTTTCTGGCATAACTGTCCTTTTGGGACACCCTAACGACCTTCGTTTAATTTCATCTCTTTTCATCAAAGAACAACAGGATTTCTCATTGCATAGAAGAGAGAGAAGAGGTCAAGTAGGTTTTCTTACAGATGACCACATGCTCTTCTAACCTCAGACTTCCTCAAAAATACCTTGCTTCTTGAAAAGTCCTTCAAAATACCAAAATTTCCTCGTAGCATAGAATAGATTGCCAGGAAGATCATCTTAAAGAAGACTCTAACTTTTCTCATACAAATTCAGCAAGAAGCCAGTAGGATTAATATCACTTCTATAAAAGTCCAGTTGGTCTTCAGTATGATTTCTGTTAAAGTACCACATGGGCTTTCTTAGAAGTCCAACAGGTTCTTTCACAGAGACATTAGTGACTTCTAATAGAAAACAAGATGAGAAGACCAGTGAGTATTCTATGAGATGACCAATAAATCTTCTAGAAGATCTTTCCCAAGAATATGTAGGATATGAAACCATAATTCCAAAGTGTAATATAAATCAATCGACTCAAAAATGTTTCAGTTATGCATTTCGTAATCAACATATATTTTAAAAGGGTTGTATTTAAATTATGGTCCATTAATTTTTTTGATTTTACAAATTGTTGATAAATATAGAACAAATTCTTGTCCGGAGTCAGAGTCGAGCTTTTTTCACGACTCCAACTCCGACTCCGAAACCCTGTTCATTAGAAAATGTACGGTTCGAATCCCAAAAAGCCCAAAATTTATATCGCAAAAGTTAGTATAAGCCGCAGAACCCTTGTGGATCTGCGTAAAAAATTGTTTATATTTTTAAACAAAATAAAAATAAATCTGTATTTAATATCCTTAAGGGGATATTAACTAGTTTTAATAACAGTTATAGTACTTATAGTGACAAATCTACCGTACACAGGATCGTAAGATCCAGAATAATTGGTCTTCTATAAATACAACTACTGTAGCAACAAAATTCCGGGTGTTATGTCCTGTTTATGAATTCTAAAGCCATTAGTTGCTCAGAAAAGCTTTAAAGATTCAATATTCGGTGATCGTGACCGAGTTTCAACTTGTCCTGTTTAATAAAACGGGAATTTCTTGAAAGAAACCCATACCTTTGTGGCCAATGTCTTTTCGAAACATGTAGTTGAATAAATATAAATTTGATGCCGCAGCATCCAACAGACAGCCGCAGCTCGTCTGTAAAAAATTAAGGCGCAGAACGTCTTAGCACAATGAGTGGTTGTAAGTCACTATCAAATTTATTTAAATATTTCCTTAACTGTAACTTGGTATTATTTCTATACAATTCTTATCAACTATTTCTAAAAATTCTACAAACATGTGATCATTGAAGCAGGTCATAAAATCTTAAGTGCAACAACTTCGACTTAGTGCACACCCAAACAATTATCATTGCAGCTACCACTGCATGTGGGATCTTCTAATCTTCAATGACCCAATCAATACAAAATATAAAATTCTGTTCAAAATATTTTGAACATGCTGCCCACTCGCACAAGGGATGGCAACAACAAAATTCTGTTCAAAATATTTTGAACATGCTGGCCGCTCGCAAAGGGATGCCAAATACAATTTTTATTTAAACATAAAACAGATGGATCCTCTACGAGCCACTTAAAACACTCATACATTCTTAGACACATCTATAGCAATGCGAGTGATATTACAATAAACTAATATCAATAATAGATAACTGCATATTATAAAATACAAATAAAAAATATTCTTAAATAGAAAGTACGCAAATCTGTTCAAAGTAATTTGAACATGCTGCCCACTCACAAAGAGATGACAGCTACAATCTCTGTTCAAAGTATTTTGAACATGCTGGGCACTCGCAAAGGTATGGCAAATACAACTTTTATTTAAACTAAAACAGATCGATCCTATGCGAAGCATTTTAAGACACTCTAACATTCTTATACAAACTAAAGCAATGTGAGCGATACTTATATTAATAATAGGGATCAATTATAAACTATAATGGCATATACAAATAAAAATATTCTAAAATATAAAAAGTGAATAAATGAAACATTTGAGCAGCAACTTTTATGTGATGGCACCCAGCAGCCTTTGCATCCATTTAACGACAGGACCTCTCTTCCAACGATGTTTGATTTTCTTTTCAGCTGTATGTTGCTGCCCAGGTTCTTTAAATAATATAACTTGTTCAGCCACTGTAGTCTTCAAATCTCTTGTGGCGTAAGTATCCCCGGCAATCACGCTGACACCACATATTTTAATTCGAGCAGAAGGTTTCTTCTTCATCATACCATACGTTCTCATCATCGTATGAGGTAACTCCAAGTGTTTTCTAAAATTAGAAAATTTATAAAATGCAAAAGTATTAACTTTACCCTTAGGGCCTCGATTCATTGGAGCTCGTCCTGGATATCTTTTGGCCCTCATAACTGCCAAAGGTATCTCATCTTCTATTTTCGATTCCTTTTCATCCTTGCATGTATCTCCTTTTTTCTTTTGTGGACTGTATTTTTTGGTTACATGAGTTTGTTCATGTTTTCCTTGTTCAACGAAGTTATCGACTTCCAACAGTTTCTGATCCAGTACAGTTAGTTGCTCTGCCTTTCTTTCTTCTTCCAAAGTCCTTTCGATTACCTCATTAAGTATTGATTTTGCCTCATGTCTCATAGGTATAAATCCTTCAGATTTCTGCAGACATTCTGCATTATTTGGTAGTTGTCCGGCCAAAGGTTCATCTTCTAAACGCTGCCATTCTACAGCTTCTTTTTCTACTTCCCCATTCCTGGGGTTAACATAATTTTCTTCTTTATCAGACTGCGGCGTAGCATCCTTTTTGAGCTGCCCAGTTAAACGTTCGTCTTTCAAATGTCGTGGTGTTATTTCAGTTTCATCTAACTGTATCTCTTCCAAGACATCTTCCTGTTTTATATTCACAAACAAATTCCCTCCACAGTGAGGGCTTGCCGGGACCACCAAACATTTAGCGGAACTCGTTATAATATTATCCAGTTCCTTCAATAATGGATGATATATTTTATCTACCCTCATCATTAGTTTTCTCGCATCTTCGAGATCTACTTCGTCTTCTATTCCTTTAAGCGCCTTCAGCGCCAATGCATAACAGTACTTCATGCTATCCATTCTAATTCTAATGGATGACATTTCCATAGTATGCAGATTGGACGATATAAAAGTACAGACGGTTACCACCATATCTGCCTTTTTGCCAAAATTATTAAAATGGATTCCTTTAATTTGGAATTCCACAAAATCATCACCAATTTTAATCATCTTGTTATTATTTTTATATTTCCAACAAATTAAATTTAAACTATGTCGTTGTTCAAGCCACGACAAACGCTTTACCGATCCACTTTATCGGTTTATAAAAAAAAACTACCCAATTTTATTCGGGCAGAAAATATTTAACAATTCTTCAAAATTGCTAAAGTATTTTTTTAAATCAAGCACTTCCATTCGCCAGTTCCATTGAGTCTCTTACCGCGGGTGGGGGAAAACTCAATATTGCGAAGGACCAAATGTAAACTATTTGTTAATATATGATGCCTCTTGCATCAATATTAATCTCAAACCCGACAGCCGCAGCTCGTCTGGGTAAAAATTAAGAAGACCGAACGTCTGATCACTTTGAGTGGTTGTAAGTCACTATCAAATTTATTTAAATATTTCCTTAACTGTAACTTGGTATTATTTCTATACAATTCTTATCAACTATTTCTAAAAATACTACAAACATGTGATCATTGAAGCAGGTCATAAAATCTTAAGTGCAACAACTTCGACTTAGTGCACACCCAAACAATTATCATTGCAGCTACCACTGCATGTGGGATCTTCTAATCTTCAATGACCCAATCAATACAAAATATAAAATTCTGTTCAAAATATTTTGAACAGTAGTAATCCGTAATCCTTAAACTTAAGAACTTTCCTCATGAGCTAATTTTCTCACAAATTGTGCCCCTTTTCATATACCCACCAAAAATTAATTGTAAGAGAACCTCAAGTTCCGTTGTAAGCCCTACAGTCGGAAAAGCAGTGTTCGCATCACTTGTGTTCAAAATGCAACTAAATGGATCAGTTAAAGGAAGTACATTACACATTAGTAGTACTTTAAACTCTAGAGACACGAGAAGTATATCCCATACTGTTAAAATGGCGGTAGGTCAGTACAACTGTAGGGCACAAAACAGAAATTGAGGTTGTACTACTATTTATTTTTGTTAGGAATATGACAAGGGCATAATTTGTGAGAAAATAACCTCAAGATGAAAGTCCTTAAGTGTAAGGATTAAGGATTATCACATGTTTCGAAAGGACATTGGCCCCAAAAGTATGGGTTGTGGTCAATAAATTGTAGTGCTTTTTATACCTAATATATTTTGATTTCAACGCTGCATACTGACTTACGAATGTATCTGGTAGAAAATTAATTTGCGAGGTAATGGTGGTTGAATCTCTTCCCTATTTAAGGCCTTAAAACACCACCAGTAGTTGAAATTAAGCATGGAGGTTGGGTTCAGACCAGAATAAACACCTCCCTAAATAATATTTGTAAGGCCATTTCTTGACCTTTCCATTGATGTCAATTAAGTTGATTTACGAGCTCAGATAACAGAGTTACAGCCAAATATATCCAGTTATTTGTTTGTAGTGTAATCTGAAGCACGTTATAGTCTCAATTATAGATCAATAGTCACGAGATTTTGCACGATGTTAGAGTTTAGGTCGAATAACATGCCTACTTTTGTATGAAAAATAAAAAATTTTAAAATTTGGTCCATATTTTATTTCCCGGAGGGCATATACCAGCAAAGTAGCCTACATATGGAAAAAGAATTACTGACCTTTCCCCTGATGCATATTGCAATAATGTGTCCCCTGGTTAACTAACGGGCCAACTGCCTAATATATAATAGGTTTTGTGTAGAATACCACATTTTCCTCCCATGCTACAATTTGTCTCTATCATTATAGAGAAATTCCTAGCATTATTGCAAATTACGTGGAGCCTTCGCACATTAATTGTCCAATGGAATTTTTTATTCATACAGTGTCGGCCAAAACTAAGGCACCTCTTCAGTACATTTTTTTAAAATGGTATTTTTTTATTTATTTATATCCTTATTATTGGAAAATATAAACATAAGGAGTTCAGAATTTAACAAACAAAAGTAAAAATTTAAATAAAAAACAATTTAAAAAATTAAGTTTCAGTGTTTTATTTAGAAATGCACTTAAAACTAAAAAATAATTTGTCGCTTAGCCTCAATAAATATATTCTATCTCATAATGAAATCTCTCAAATAAAACGCTTGCATTTAAATTATGAATGGTGGCAAAATTAAACGGCAAGCGTTTTATTTGAGAGATTCCATTATGAGAAAGAATATATTTATTGATGCTAAGCGACAAATAATTTTTTAGTTTTAAGTACATTTCTAAATAGACTCCTAATTTTTCAATGTATTTCTAAAGGCCTAACAGCTCAACTCGAAAGAGAATTAATTAAATATCACTATAAATGGCCTTCGCCTTAATAAGGCAAAAATAAAAAATAATTTCAGCATGAGCCAGGCTGGGATTCGAACCTGGGTCTCCGACAACTGAGTGTCAAGGTTGCCGGCGTCTTAGCGTTCTAAGCCACCATCAACTTGTCAAAACTTTAGTAGACAATAATTGATGACCAAAAAATAAAATCTTCTGATATAGAAGAGCAATTACTAATGATGTAGGAATAAAACTTACCATAGTATTTGTGAACATTGAAAAATGGGATCACCAAAGCAGGACTATAGGAAAAGTTTGGAGTTTCAATTAACTGACATAATTTCGCATATACATTTATCTAATGAAGTTCGATATATATACCAGTTACCAAGCTTTGCCTTCGTCTGCCACAAAAACAACATCCTAATACACCTGAAGATCGGATTTACCACCCGTGAAACGTAGTGTAATGGTTGGATGTGTGGGACTTCGGTAGACTCCTAATTTTTCAATGTATCTCTAAAGGCCTAACAGCTCAACTCGAAAGAGAATTAATTAAATATCACTATAAATGGCCTTCGCCTTAATAAGGCAAAAATAAAAAATAAATTTTTTAAATTATTTTTTATTTTTATCTTTTTAGTAAAAACATTTTTTTGACCACTGAGAACCCCAAATGCCAAATTACAGTCCATTTGATCAGAAAATGTAGATTAAAATGCTTGAAATTGGGTGGTACCGTTATATGGAGGCTATATTAAACCTTGACCTATGTCCACAATTTTTAGTGGGGAAGCTCCTGGACCATTGAGAACTCCAAATGCAAAGTTACAGCAAATTCGGACTAAAAATGAAGGCAAAATCGTCAAAATACCAGAAATCGGGTGGTACCGTTATATGGGGGCTATAGGAAAAAATGGACCCATATTGGTTTTGGTTTCATATTCATGTATTGTCATCGAAATCTGAAAAATGGGCAAAGTTTTAGTTCGATTGGTCAACTGCAACCGTGTTAAAAATCAGTTCCCAGATTTTAAAAGGTGGTCAAATTAGACACCGTAAAAACACTGTAAGAATGGCCCGATATTAGTTTTGATTTCATATTCATGTATTGTCATCCAAATCTGAAATGTGTGCAAAGTTTAAGTACGATTGGTCAACTGCAACTGCGTGAAAAATGAGTTACCAGATTTGAAAAGCAAAATACCGGAAATCGGGTGGTACCGTTATATGGGGGCTATTGGAAACAATGGACCCATATTGGTTTTGGTTTCATATTCATGTATTGTCATATAAATCTGAAATGTGTGCAAAGTTTAAGTTCGATTGGTCAACTGCAACCGTGTTAAAAATCAGTTACCAGATTTTAAAAGGAGGATTGTCCGACTATTACCAAAATTTGACAGAATTTAAGTTAAAGGACGTTAAATATAAAAATGTAAAGAATTTGAAAACATGCTAAGTCGACTTAGCATACTATTGTTTGGAGGCGTCGATTTGATCTATGCCTTATGCCATCCGAATCCTTTAAAATCAACTTAGATTAATCAGAAAACCTCCATTTTTGATACCCCCGTTCAGATGGGCCTTGGCGAATTTAAATCTGCCTTTTCATTTTTCGATAATATGAATGGTTTTTATTTGCTGGTCGTAGACTGAATAAACCGGCTTCCACCGCTCTTCTGTAAATCGTTAGATTGCTAATTTTTTAAATCAAAGCGACTTTGTATTTGACCGAGAGATGTAGCATAATTTTTGGATGAATATGAACAATAGCGGGTAATGTTTTGGTATAGCCCCCCTTATATATTGAGGATTTACGCCACATTTTCCTAGTAAATTAGCTGTAGTTTGGTACTGAGGGTTTCTAATGGTCACAAAACTGTTCCAACTGGGTCCACTTTGCGTATAACAACCATGTAACGGTATCTCCCGATTTTCAGTATTTTGAGGATTTAAGCTAAATTTTTCGAAAAATTAATAATTTCGCTGAAATAATTAATAATTTATTATCCTGTATGCCAACAAGATGTGAGTGTGTCATCCAGAATAAAGGATACGCAACGAAATATTGTTTTCAATATTTTTTGTTGCTCTTCGAATTGGGGACGCTTTTGTTTTGTCCGCTTATATTTGCAGTGTCCGTATGTACAAAATTTCACGGTCAGATATGGCAAATTGCATTGTAATTTTGTATATATGCAGCGGCTTATATATGTATTTGTTTATATTAGGTGTATTCCAAAAAGGAACCAGTAGTGGAATTCTGTAACTCATTTTTCGATTTACCGACAAATATCGGTAAAATTAAAATGCTTATAATTTCGGCATTTAACGAAATTTTTCGGTAAGTGAACAACCAAAATAAAGCTGTTGCTAAATCCTACCGAGAGCAAGAGAGCTGTCAACTTTTATTTTAACTTTTCTTTCATAATTTTGCGTTTTAATGATAGCGATTTTTGTCTGTAACTCAGAACTCCACTGCTGATATTCAAAGACAATTTATAGATGTTTCAGAAGGGGCTACCAATGTCAATTTTCCAATTTTGGAACGTATATTAGAAATGTATAATGATATACATAATTGTTCCACAACCATCCCAGTAGGGACAAGGGAGGCTTCTCTTATATGAATGAGTGCACCTCGATTCATACTAGCTTAATTATAAGGGACCTACTGTTCATCGCCGAGTCCGAACGACGTGTCCTAAGACACCGCATGTAGAAAAGTTGTTCATGGCTGAAATACTCAGAAAATGTGACTATCATTACTGAGGGGTGTTTTGCCACCGTTGAAAATTTCATATGGCCTGGCCTACGAACCGAACCCAGACATTCAGAGTGAAAGGCGGATGTGCATACCATTCCACCACGGTGGCACCCTATTAGATATGTCAAAACATGAAAATTTTACATTTCTTGATTTTTGAAGAATAGACTTCTGAGACCTTTGATATGCTCAAAGCAAAAATCATTACGTATCTTAGTTTTTAATATTATTCCATAGAGTGGAGCTGTATTTCAACTTCATATCGGCTTTGTACGTAGAATGTTCGATTCCACGGCGAGATAACATCAAACATTCAACGGTGGCAAAATACACCTCAGTAATGTTGGCGATATTTTCTGAGTATTTCAGCCATATAAATTTGCTGAAAAGTAATTCCCAGGGGTAGTGGGGTAGAGTAGGCTAGTTTATTTATATAGGAGCTATATCCAAATCTGAACCGATTTTGATATAATTTGGCGCATTTATTTCTAGACCAAATTCCATTACACATTCCAAATTTCATCAAAATTTGACAGATATTACCTCAAATCGGCCGAAAATATATTTGGGAGATATATCCAAATCCGAACCAATTTACACTGAAGGGTCAAAACGTGATATTTTCCAATTTTAAAGCTGAATCGAACTATAAATGCGACCTGTACTTTGCGAACGGACCGACGGGCATGCATAAATCAACTCAGAAAGTTATTCCAAAAGGAACTATGGGTCTATCTCGTTTCCTTATGCATGTTACATACAAATGCCAAAAGACATAATATCCCCTACCACAGTGTTGCCTAAGCATTAGCGGGGCAATGAGGACCACACCGACTAGGGCTCTAGAAACAATTTTATTAATACACCCAATAGAAATTCAGGTAAGGTATGAGGCAGCCAACGCAGCTACAAGGCTAAAGTCGATGAGCGAGTGGATCAGTAGATACCACCAAACATACCACCAAAACATACTAAAGGTCACAACGAGTAAATCTATAAACCAAATAGTATCAGACCGCATACCTGAAACTAGTGAAGTAGCTTTGTGTGAAGTTTCAATACCAGACAGAGACATGTGGATCGATGGAACTCTAGCACAGATTGCGGGTTTACGGATAGGGCTGTACTAGAGGGGAGAACCGGACTGGGTCTATATACAATGGAACCGGAAATCTTCCTCCGACTGCCGGATAATAATACGATTCTTCAGGCGGAAGTCCGAGCGATAACAGAGTGTCTGAACTGGTTTGACACTCACACAAAACCTACCACTGCCAAGACAGTGAAATCAAGAACTGTGGAATGCATACAACTACTCCCAACATTGTACGGTAAACATTATATGGGTACCAGGGCATATTGGGATTAGGGGTAATGAAATAACAAACACCTTAGCAAACCAGGCAAGGGAGCAACCTACAGTCAATCTAGATAACGCCAAGCCCTTAAAGGCGACGCGCATAGAGCTAAAGGCTTGGGCAAAAGATGACGGGTAGTGAGGTAGTGAGCTAACATGTGCCGCCCGTTCACCCATAAGAACGTTAAAAACTTGGGTTTGGGCGTCAGATTAGTAACCCTCCCCTAGGAAAAACAGCCTTACTTACTTACTTAGTTGGCCCATTACAGAACATTTGTTCCATAGACCGAACTAAGAAAAGATCTCCATTCCTCTCTGTTTTTCGCTTGACTTTTTGGAATACCGCGCCTTTCCATTTCTTCATCCACTTGTTTGCTCCATCGAAGCTTAGGCCTGCCGATTCTGCGTGCACCGCCATGTGGCATGTATTCATACGCCTTTTTAGCGGGTTCATCATCGCGCATTCTCATGGTATGGCCTAGCCAACGCAATCGTTGCATCTCGATAGGTTTAACTATATTCATGTCTTTGTATAGCTTATATAGCTCGTGGTTCATACGACGTCGATATTCACTGTCAACGCAAATCGGCCCGTAGATCTTTCGGAGAATTTTCCTCTCAAACACACCAAGCACTGCCTTATCTGCTTGCGCAAGTACCCATGCTTAGGAGCCATACATTAGCACGGGTAGTATCAGCGTTTTATATAGTGTTATTTTTGTTTGACGAGATGTGGCTTTGTTTTTAAATTGCTTACTTAGACCATAGTAGCATCTGTTGGCCAATACAATTCTTCTTCTTATTTCACAACTGATGTTGTTTGATGTGTTTATGGCAGTGCCGAGGTAGACGAAGTCTTTAACTACCTCAAAATTGTAGGTACCAACTTCTACAGTTGGTCCGAGCTCTATGGACGCTTTGCGCGTCGACACCATAAAGTCATCTTACAAAGCCGGATGAGCTTTGCGGGGATACCAAATTCAGACATTGCGTGGAATACCTTTGATCGGAGGGGACTGTCGAATGCTGCTTTATAATCGACAAAAAGGTGAAATATGTCGATCTGCATATCTTGGGTCTTCTCTAGGATTTGCCGCAGGGTAAATATCTGGTCAATGGTGGACTTGCCAGGTCTAAAGCCACATTGGTATGGTCCAATTATTTCGTTGACCATTGGCTTTAGTCGTTCGCACAATATCCCTGACACTATCTTATAGGCAATAGGGAGAAGACTTATACCCCTATAGTTTGAGCATACAGTCTTATCTCCTTTCTTGTGGACGGGACATAGGATGCTCAGGTTCCAATCGTCGGGAACGCGTTCTTCCTGCCAGATGGTGCTAACTAGCTGATGCATAAACCTTATCAGCGCGTCGCCTTCGGTTTTAAACAGCTCGGCTGGTAAGCCATCGGCTCCTGCTGCCTACTATGAAAAAACGAAAGAAAAGAAAAACAAATCCCTCAAAAGTTGACGACCCCCGCAAACGTTTTAAGGACCATGATCTGCGAATCTGCACTCTTTAGAGAGAAGGTGCAGTTTACGCATTGGCAGATGTACTTGAAAAGTACAAGGCCGACATTACTGCCATACAGGAAATACGATGGAACGGGAAAGGCGTCACAACAACACCTAAAGGTGACGCACTGTATTATAGCTGCCATGACATAAAGCATGAGTTTTGTATTTGTAGTTGGTCGGAGGTTAAACCATCTGGTCTCCAGTTTCACCCCAGTGAATGACAGACTCGCTGCAATTGGATTAAAAGCAAAATTCTTCAACATCAGCTTTATTTGCGCTCATGCTACCACTGAAGACAAGGACGAACAGACCAAAGATATATTTTACGAGCGCTTAGAAGACACTCGTATGACCGTTGCCCTGTCCATGCCATTAAAATTATACTAGGCGATTTTAATGCCAAAAATTGAAAAGGAGAATATCTTTGGCCCAACAGTTGGGAAATTCAATCTCCACAGTGAAACATGTGACAATGGTATGAGGCTGATAGACATTGCAGCTGCAAGAAACATGATAGTTAGCAGTACCAGATTTCAGCATCTCGATATTCATAAGGGCACCTGGCTGTCGCCAGATCAAAGAACAAGAAATCAAATTGATCATGGTGTGATATATGGAAAACATGCATCAAGCGTGTTGGATGTACGATCGTTCCGAGGTGCAAACAGCAAAGGTACGTACCAGATTAAACGTAGCAAACAAAGTGCGAACAGACACAACACGGAAGTTGGACATCGGTAAGCTGCAATCACAACAGATAGCCACAGCATATTCCACTCAACTAGCCCAACTGCTTAATCAAAGCACTTCTCGTCCCGATAACATATCAGGACAATAGCAAAACATTGCCCACTCCATGCAAACAGACGCAGAATTAGTACTTGGATACCAGAGACCTCCACCAAGAAATCCATAGTATGACCAGGAGTGTCGTGCTGCTACCGAAGAGAAAAATGCGGCATATAGGGCTACTTTACAATCAATAGCAACACGTAGCGCACGACAGACGTATCAGGAGAAAAGGAGAGAGGAGAAACGTCTTTTCCGCAGGAAAAAGAGATGAAAAAGCGGGAGTGTGAACCAATCGAGTGTACAAGAGACAGAATGAAGTCCGAAAATTCTATCAAAGAGTGAAACATCCAACTGATGGCTTTGGAACTGGCACAACCTACTGTAGAGACCAGCAAGGTAATCTGGTAACAGATACAGATAGTATGCTAAGGATATAGAAAGAGCATTTTTCCAAACTGATGGTATCCAATAGTAGCGAAGTCGACGATGATACCACAGATCCAATCCCAGAAGATGGTATTGAATGTATACCACCCGGCCAAGATGAGGTAAAGACAGCAATAAACCGGCTGAAGAATAAGAAGGCAGCATGAGCTGATGGCCTACCAGCCGAGCTGTTTAAAAATGGAGGCGACACGCTGATAAGGTGTATGCATCAGCTAGTTAGCTCCATCTGGCAGGAAGAACGCGTACACGACGATTGGAACCTAAAAATCTTGTGTCCCGTCCATAAAATGGAGATAAGACGTTATGCTTCAACTATAGGGACATAAGTCTTCTCCCTATCGCCTACAAGATAGTGTCAGGGATATTGTGCGAACGACTAAAGCCCATGGCCAACGAAATAATCGGACCATACCAATGCGGCTTTTGACCTGGCAAGTCCACCATTGGCCAGATATTTACCCTGCGGCAAATCCTGGAGAATACCCAAGAGATGCAGATCAACACATATACCTTTTTGTCGATTATAAAACAGCCTTCGACAGCCCGCTACGTTCAAAGGTATTTCAAGCAATGTCTGAATTTGGTATCCACGCAAAGCTCATTCTGGTTTGTAAAATGACTCTAACTGACACAAGATCTTCAGTTAAAATAGGAAAGAACCTCTCCGAAGAGTTTTGTACCAAAAGAGGTTTCAGGGAAGGAAACAGCCTTTCGTGTGATCTTTTCAACATCCTACTAGAAAAGGTTATACGAGAGGCAAACGTCAAAAGAAGTGGCACAATCTACACCAATAGCCACATGTTACTTGCTTATGCTGATGATATAGACATCACGGGACGATCAGTAAAAGAAGTAACCGATACCTTTATGAAGGTCGAAGGATAATCTGCTAAAGTGGGCCTGGCGGTAAACGGCGAGAAGACCAAGCTGATGGTGTCGACGCGCAATGCGTCCATTGAGATCGGACCAATTGTTGAAGTTGGTTCCTATTATTTTGAGGTAGTAAAAGACTTTGTATACCTCGGCACCGCCGTAAACACAACAAACGACATCAGTTGTGAAATAAAAAGAAGAATTGTATTGGCCAACAGATGCTACTTTGGCTTAAGTAAGCACTTTAAAAACAAAGCCACAACTCGTCAACCAAAAATAACACATTCGGTATTGTGGGAGTCCATGGAAGACGAAAATACATTTGGTTTCTTTGGGTCACTTCGTTTTTTGATTTTATAACGGTAAATGTAGTGATGAACGGGGTTTCTTGGATTTTCAACTTAAAACAGACATAACTTCTTTTTTCCACAACGGACTTTTACAGCTTGTTGAAAGGTGAAAATCATGCCTTTCGAACAAGCCATAACAAAAATAGCTACTAGGGAGCGACATAATACAAGGACTCGACCACATCAGGACAATCGAGCTCAAAACATTAAGATACTATGACAATATGACAGAAATCCTAGTCTAACGTAAATAGAATAATCAGGAATTTTAACTTATTCATACACTAAATTTACAACCTCATTCTGACCGCAAATTAGAACGCACAACAGGCCTACTTTATGGCTAAGTATATGTCCACATTGACATGTGGTGATTCTGCATCACCCCTCTTTTCAACCTAACCGAACCTACCACAGTGTGGTATAGGGTATAATTACAATTATTTTCTTTTCTTATTGAAACAAAAATATCTTTATATATAAAACTCAATTGTCGTTTGTTGGTAATTGAATCAGTTGAAAACGGCTAGAGCGATTTGGATAATTTTTTGTGGAAATGTTAGTCATAGTCCAGTTTAGGTTTTTATGCAAAGAAAAATTGGCCACGCCCACTTCTCCGCCCACTTTTATAAATATATTATATCTACGGAACTACTCAATAGATTTTCCTGAAATTTGCAGGGAACGTAAAGTGATGGCCCCCGGTTGAAATAGGCTAAATATTTGGTTGAATTTCGGATCGGGCGGGGTACCTCCCCTATGCCCTATTTTTGTAAAAATGCAATATTTGCAACAATTACAAATGTATCGCCTTGAAAATTAATATCCGAGTCAATGGCGATTGTGTCTCCGACCTTACGTGCTTATTTGGGGCATTAAGACTGGACAACGCCCACTTTTTTAAATATGTTATATCTACGAAACTACTAAATCGATTTTCCTGAAACTTTCAGCGAATGTACAGGGTTTGTCCCCGATAAAAATAGGCTACATAGTTTTTGACTTTCGGATCGGGCGGGTACCTCCCCTATGCCCTATTTTTGTAAAAATGCAATATTTGCAACAAATACGAATGTATCGGTTTGGGAATTTATTTGCGAGTCAATGGTGATTGTGTCTCCAACCTTACGTACTTATTTTGTGACTTAAGATCCGACCACGCTCACTTTCTAATTAGGTTATATCTACAGGGGATTTTCAAGAAAATCGCGATTTGTCTAAACTTTTAAATCTTTATAAATAAGAATCAAATATCGTTCGTTGGTAATGGCATCAGTTGAGAACGGCTGGACAGATTTTCGACCTGGGTTTTTATGCAAAATTTGACCATGCCCACTTTTACGCCCAAATTTTTCAATTTTCTATTTTTATCATTTAAAAAAAACTACTGAACCTATTTTCCTGAAATTGCCAGGGAATGTACAGAGATGGTCCCCGCTTAAAATAGGCTACAAATTCAGTTGAATTTCGGAAAGGGCGGGGAACTTCCCCTATACCATACTTTTTTAAAAGTGTTATATTTACAATAATTACGAATGTATCTATTTGGAAGTTAATTTGCGAGACAATTGTGGTTATGTCTCCGACCTTACCTACTTTTTTAGGAACCACAGACTTGACCATACCCACTTTTTAAAATATGTTACATCTACAAAACTACTGAACCGATATTCGTGAAAATGTCAGGGAATGTACAGGCATATTTTCTTGAATTTTGAAGAGGGCATATTTAAAAAAACGCCTTACCTTTATGAATAAGAATCAAATGCTATCATAACCCAACTTAGGTTTTTTATAAAGAAAAGTTTACCACGCCCCCGAAAACAGGTTACATATTTTATTGAATTCCAGAGGGGGCGGGGTACCTCCCCTATGCGATATTTAAAAAAAAAAAACGTTATATTTGCAAAAATTATGTACGTATCGGAATAAAAATTTACGGATTAATCTACAATCTAGGTACTTCTTTGGGGCCTATAGGCCCGACCAAGCCTGTTTTTTTAGTATGTCAACTCCAATACTACTGAAGGGATTTCCATAAAATTTGCAGCAAAAGCTCAATGTTTGCCGTTGTTATGTGGGGTACCTTCCCCATGCCTTTCTGTTAACGCTATATGTATAAGCCAAACTTATGATTATATCGGTTTCAGCATACATTTTGGTAGGCAATGAAGTTGTGTGCACCCTTTGACCGGACCAGGCCCACTATTTTTAATATGTTATATCTTGAAAACTGATGACCACGCCCACTCTTTTCAAAACATTATCTTTCCAAAACTACTGAACCTAATTTTCAGAGAATATTTAGGAATGTCCCGTGGTCCAAAAAGCTATATATTTGTAGACGAATTTCGGGCCTATTATTTTATAATCGGTGTATTTGTTAACCCTTTCGGCCACAACGTTGCTTATAAGCAACTTCGATTTTAACGTCGTTTTATTTAAAACTAACGGAATTTTTTCCCCAAAGAACACATTGCTTTGGCTAATTGTAGTCCTAAGAATGCAAAAATTATAAAAAATTGCCAGTTGTATCCCGATCAACAGAACTACGATGCATTATTCAGTGTGAAGTCTGGAAAATCACGGCATGTCAAAAATCGATGTGTACAGTCCAAATTATTTAAATCGTTTCTAAATCAAAATGTATGAGCTTTATGTTGAACTTTAGTTTTGATTCTTCAAAAGTAAGGTCAGAGGTATACTTCTATACGATTATAACATTTATATGTACATAATTGCACAAAATAATGAGCAAATAAATTTTAGATAAAATGTACTGTATCTTCCGAAATAGGCGGGGTAACGCCCACCAATTTATGTTATGTCTTAGTTATGACTTATACTTTAATTCTATGTTTTTAAAGTAACTACTAATGCGAGGAAAAAAGTTCGGGGCCGAAAGGGTTAAACTTATGAGTGCATCAGGTTGCAAATTAGTTTTCGAGACAACGGTGGTTGTCCCCCGATCATGAAAAACTATATATTTACAAATGTACTTAAATGGTGAGGTTCAAAGGTCCATCAGCCATGAAAAGCTAAAACATATAGGTATATCATTTTTTTTTACTTTTATTATTAGATCGCTTTAGGATAAAGACAGTGACATGGACGATAATAAATCCTAAAAGGCAAAAATTGGGGAAAAATCCGACAAAGTAAAATCCTTCTCGGTTTGACAATGGACCGAAGAAGTGAGGTAGAAAATACCTACTTTTGAATTAAAACTCATTACGACGGGCCAGCAACGCGGACCGGGGTCTGCTAGTTTAAATATAATTTCCGAAATAAAATAAATGTAATATTTAATTTCATTATATGATAATGTATTCGGTATTGTAGAATTAATTAAGACTTTCTCAAAACAATGGTAACTGTAATTTCCAATGAACAAAATTTAACTAAACGTAAATCACATTGCACATTGTGTATGCATTTTGCAAAGACACACATACACATTTCTATCCATGTACGTGAAATTCAATATTATTCGATATCATTGTAATTTTCATTACCGCAACTACTCCATTAAGTATAACCAATGTTTGGAGTACAAATTGTTGATGAGCCTCAGGCCAACCATCCAGTCAGATGGCTGGCAGCCTCATGCCTGACTAAGCTACCCAGCCAAGAATTAATTACAATTCATTTTCGGTTGTATATTTGTCTTTATGAAATTTAATATGCCAAACTAATTGCAATATCCAATCCTTTATTTTCAAATTGTGATGGCTTTATAACATTAAGAATACGATAGACAGACACAATTACATATTGTAGTAGCCTTGCGTTTATTAAAGGGGAACACTGTTTGTTTTAAATTGTTTATTTCGTCTTCTTTATTATTTTCTATTCACAATTATTTATTGCAAGCGAGCGGGGTGCGTTTGTTCTTATGTGTGTCTCTATTGGAACTAGTTGTAATAACTGGTTTTAATAACCTCGTTGGTCAATCGCTACCACCAATGCCCCCACACATAATAACAACAACGCCCCACTCTCTTATGTACAAGAGAGTAACATAATTATCTGAATTATCTTAGATACTAATTGCTTACAAGATAATTCTACTTACACTAGCTATCAATTAAAATAGCACTACTCTAACTATTAATACTACATTCGGCCAATCCTGACTATAAAGATCACCTGACTCTTTCTGCTACGGTTGCCTTATGGAACGTTATCATTATTTGTAATAGGTAGTTCTGAATGTTGTTCTGTAACTGGACTAGGAGATAATTTGGTTTGCTGTGAACATTGTAAATTATGTTGAACTAACTGACCAGATCCCCTATGCCAATGCTTCATATTGTGTGCTGCCCATACTCCTTTATAGGGTATTCTGCTTTGCTGGAAACCTTCTACATCTTGTAAAACGTAACGATCATTCTCCAGTATTTCTGTTATTACAAACGGGCCCTTAAATTTTGGCATAAATTTCTTAGACGTACCAATAGTAGCGTCAATATTTTTTATTACGACATAATCACCACGTTTGTACAGTACCGGTTGTTTTCTTTTGGGGTCTATATAATTTTTATTGTATTGTTGTGCGACACGTTGTCTATCATCTGCACTTTGTCTTATTGAATTTAAATCTCTAACATCTTCGTTCATAATATTTTCCTTAATCTGATCTGAAATTTTTCCTCGTTGATTTACACCAAACAACATTACACTAGGATGTTCATTAATCATCCTGTGGCAGGAATTGTTTAACGCAAATTCTACGGTTTCTAATGTTTTTACCCAAGTAGTATTAGTTTCTGTATCTATGAGTTTTGCGATCATTGGGCCTAAATTTCTGTTAACCCGTTCTACTTGACCATTTGCTTCTGGTGAAAACGTAGCTATTTTAATATGTTGGATGTCATTGTCTTCAACAAATTTTTTGAAATCATTCGAAGTAAAACAAGACCCTCTATCAGAAACGATGTATCGCGGTCGGCTGTAATACCTAAAGTATTCACGTAAAGCATTTATTACTTCTTTGGTAGCTGTAGTTTTCGTGGGATATAACTTGACAAATTTGGAGCAAGAATCGATAACGACGAATATGTGTTTCATTGAACTGTCTCTATCTACGGGTCCATAATGATCTATGTGTATCATTTCGAAAGGTTTCGTCGGTTTTGGAATATTGTGTAAAAATCCCTCAACAGGACCGCTTTTAGGGGAAAATACTATGCATTTTAAACAGTTTTGAACGTGATCTTTAACCTTGTTGTTTATATGAGGAAACCAGTAAGTTTTATTTATTAATTCTGTAACTTTGTTAATACCGACATGTCCCATTTCGTCGTGGTACCTAAACAAAACATGGGATTCCATTTGAGCAGGGACAACAAAAAGCAATTTTCCGGTCTTAAGTTTTCTATATAGTACGCCATTCCTCATCTCGTAATATTTATGGTCAGTTGTCTGTAACATTTCTTTAATTTTTACAATTTCGGTATCTTTGTTTTGAGCGATGATTAAATTTTCTTCAAAAGTATTGGTGTCTACAATCATAATGTCTAACGAACGACTTAATGCATCTACATGTTGCATACGCTTTCCTTCTCTATGTTCGACGACATAGTCGAAATTGTGTAATTCTAATGCCCATCTAGCAATTCTTGGATTTAACTCTTTCTTATTTAAGGTTAAAGTCAAGGAGTTGCAATCAGTAATTATTTTGAAAGTTTTGCCATATAAATAGACGCGAAATCTTCTAAGAGCATAAACTATCGCCAAGGTTTCTAATTCGTAACTGTGAAACTTAGACTCAGCATCCGAAGCTCTCTTTGAAAAATAAAATACGGGGTGCCATTTTTTATCTTCTCGTTTTTGCATAAGGATAGCCCCGAAACCTAACGCACTCGCATCGCAATGTAGTTCTGTCTCTGCGGAAGGGTCATAGAGTGTTAAAACTGGGGATTCTAAAAGTTTACCCTTTAACAATTCAAAAGTTTCGAGCTCAAGTTTCCCAAAACTAAACCTTTTATCTTTCCTGGTTAGGTCATAAAGTGGTTTAGCGAGAATTGAAAAATCTTTAATAAAGCGTCGGAAATATGAACAGAGGCCAAGGAAACTTTGTACTGAGCGTACTTTATCAGGCACAGGAAAATTTTTTATGGCTTCTAAACCTTTATCATCAGCTCGTATACCTACTTGGTCAATCGTATATCCTAAGTATTTGATTTTATCTCGCAAAAATTCACATTTATCTAAACGCAACTCCAGTTTGTTTTGTACCAGTCTCAACATAACTTCTCTTAATATTTCTAAATGTCGTTTGAGGTCACATGTGGCGACCATAATGTCGTCTAAATATATCACGACATCTCCTGTTCTAATTAGGTCTTTGAAGACATTGTTTATGAACATTTGTAAAACTGACGGAGCATTTTTTAGTCCAAAAGGCATACGCAGGAATTCATATTGTCCTAGCGGCGTAGTGAACGCTGTATATTTTATGGAATCTTCACTCATAAAAACGTGATGGAAACCATTCTTGAGGTCTAGTTTAGTAAAAATTTTTTTATTTGCTAAGCTTTCTAAAAGATCGTCGATTAAAGGAATTGGGTAGTTGTGTTTAACTGTAATTTTGTTTAATTTTCTAAAATCTACACACATTCGGAGGTCTCCAGTTTTTTTCTTCACTAACACTATGGGTGAGGCATATTCAGATTCACTCGACCTTATTGTTCCTTTTTCCAAGTAATCATCTAAAATTTTCTGTAATTCTTGTTTTTCAGCATAGGAAAGTCGTCTCGGAGGACAGTTGAAAGGTTTGGAATTTTCTAATATTAATTTCATTTCGTAATGTATTTCTGGTAATTCAGGACGTTTCATATCTACATAAGTTTCCTTAAATAAAACATTTAATTCCCGCAAAATATGATGGTTCACATCATCACCGACTTTCAAGTTGAAGTCTGTAGAATTTGAAGATACATCTATCGCTAATATGTCGTTCTCAAATTTTGCACATTCTTGATCTAAATTAGATTCAGTGGCTATCGATTTGTCACCTAATTCGAATTCGTTCATAATATTCTGTTCTGGCTCTACATCGGATTCACAACCAAACAACAATAATTTACTGTTAGTTTCTTTCAAAAAATCTCGTCCCAACAACACCGAATATTTCATAGAACCGTTATCAACTACCACTAATTTTACTTCAACACTTTTATTGTTATATTGTAAAAAACAAAAAGAAATTCCAAATGTTATCAAATGTGAAAAATTCAAGCCATAATAATTCGTTTGTGGTAATGGAAAAATTTGTGTTCCGACTGGCAACGCGTCTCTTCTAATTAAGCTAATTGGACTACCGGTATCAATTAACGTTTCCAAAGGAAAATAAATTTTACATGGAGCACTAAAACTATAATTAAAATATCTTACATAATCATTGTTACTCATTGCTGCGCCTTTCTTTCTATTTTTTCCGCACGTAGCCACCACACGATTTGCTTTGTCGGTGACAATACCTCTCTTTACATCGCCCGCCTTCCGTGGCTCCCGTTTTAACTCGTTCCCTCTCGGCAATTTGATCGCAGCCAAGGATTTACATAATTCGTTGACGTTGTTAATTCGCCGCATGATGGTTTGACGTCGGAGCTGCACATTAGGAATGCCGTCGATTATATACTCCACCAGTTCATCTTCCTCAAGATTTAATTTTTCGGCCAACTGTATCTTTTCATCGCAGTAATTAGCAAAGTTTTCTCCAAATTGCCACACGCGGCGTTCAAACTTCCTTCTGGTCTCTAGCTTACTGTGGTTTGAGCCAAACATCAGGCAAAATTGACTAAACATCTCGTCTAACATTGTGATGCGGCTGGAATGCAGCCAACGCAATGGTTTGCCAGTAAGATTCATAGCGAACAACACACGCAACTTGTCGTCCGAAAGGTTGTAAAGCTGCTGCAAACCTCGTAATTGTTGTACCCAAAAATTTGCGTCTGTGCTTCCGTCAAAATTCGGAATAAAATTGCTTAATAATTTCATAAAAATGTGGTCATCTGTAGTTTTGTTGTTGTTGGTGTTGAAATTTTGCTTCAGCAGTATATTTTCTTTCGCTAAAATGTCTTTTTCTCGTCTCAGAAGTTCATTTTCATTATTCAATAACTCTATTTCTTTGTTCTTCAGTTTGATCGCCGTAGCTTTCTCCTCATTTTCGGCAATTTTGTTCAAAAATTCGTGGGTGTCTCTAATTTTTTGTATCGGCAATTTGTTTGTGTGTGCGCCACTAACAAGTCGCGCCTTAAAGTGTATTTCTGCATGTTCTTCAATATCATGTATTTTCTCCACTTTTTGTTTAACATTATTTCGTACTTTTTCGCACTCGACCCCGCTCTCCTCTTCTTCACTGTCTGATGGCAAAATTATTTTTTTGTGTTGCGCCGTTATATTTTCTGTATTTGTTTTCTGCATTTCGATCTTTCTGCATGTTGACGTTGTTGTTGGCACTTTAGTGGCCATCCACGATGTTTGTTGTTGCTTAGCTGTGACGCTATTCATTGCAAACAGGTTTTCTCTATTTCGTTCTATTTTGTTTTTTAGGTAAAACAAATTTATTGGTGTCAGGAAACAGAAAAAAAAAAATGTCTATTTTTTTCACTTTGTAGGCGATTTTTCCCTATCCCACTTCTGAAAATGTAGTAGCCTTGCGTTTATTAAAGGGGAACACTGTTTGTTTTAAATTGTTTATTTCGTCTTCTTTATTATTTTCTATTCACAATTATTTATTGCAAGCGAGCGGGGTGCGTTTGTTCTTATGTGTGTCTCTATTGGAACTAGTTGTAATAACTGGTTTTAATAACCTCGTTGGTCAATCGCTACCACCAATGCCCCCACACATAATAACAACAACGCCCCACTCTCTTATGTACAAGAGAGTAACATAATTATCTGAATTATCTTAGATACTAATTGCTTACAAGATAATTCTACTTACACTAGCTATCAATTAAAATAGCACTACTCTAACTATTAATACTACAATATTGACGGACATTTTCATGCGAAAGAATGAATGAGAGACAGACAGACAGGCAGACAAACAAACAAATAAACTCTAACTGATATTATTGACAGCAACAATATTTGCAAAATAAACTCATCCATTGCCAGCGATTTTCGTATTCACAGTGACGGTCTAACACATATACACATGTATATGAAGACAAACATAGAAACACACATTCGCACATTTTGTACATACAATGATGGTTTAATGTACACTATATGCATTTTACAACACACATAAAATAACATTGGTTTTGCCCGATTATTTGACTATTGATTTCTTCTGTCCATCATTGCAAGGTGGCACAGTGTTACAACGCCATTCCATTTTTTAATCAGGAGGACAAAATGCAAATTGCTTTCAAATACTATAGCTAAATAACAGTAGATGAAGATGAATAACAAAATTCTAAAACCAAAGAGATATTCTTTTCCAAATCATTATGCGAAATTGTGGAAGTTTGAAAAGAAAGTTTTTATGCAGATGTGTGATTGTACCGCAAGTATCTATACTATCACACGTAATAGTGTTTAATGGAATGAGGCCCATAGACTTCGCAGCCGCAAAAAAACATGGCAGTTAGCAGCACCAGATTTAAGCACCTCGATATTAATAAGGACATCGGGCTGTCTGCAGATCAAAGAACAAGAAATCAAATTGATCACGTGGTGATTGATTAAAGACATCCATCAAATGTGTTGGATGTGTGATTATTCCGAGAAGCAAACATAGACTCGCACCACCACCTTGTTTAAGCAAAATTACGTACCAGATTATACGTAGCAAATAAAGTACGAACAGACACAACACAGAAGTTGGAGATCTGTAATCTGCAATCACAACAGATAGTCACAGCATGTTCCACTCAAATGCCTAAATTTCTTAATCAAAGCAATTCTCGTCCTGAAAACTTATCAGTACAATGGTAAAATATTACCCACTCCATGCAAACAGCCACAAAATCCATACATGGATACCAGATACCTCCACCAAGGAACCCATGGTATGTCCAGGAGTGTCGTGCTGATACCGAAGAGAAAAATTCGGCACATAGGGCTACTTTACAATCAGTAGAAACGCGTAGCGCACGAGAAAGGTATCGGGAGAAAAGGAGAAAAGTCTTTTCCGCAGGAAACAGCGAGAAATGGAAAAGCGGAAGTTTAAAATATTGAGATGTACAGGAGCCAGAATTAAGTCCGAAAATTCTACCAAAGAGTGGAACATAAAACTGATGGTTTTGGTAAAGGTAGATCCTGCTGTAGAGACCAACAAGGTAATTTGGTACCTGAAACCGAAAAGTTTGTTCGGCATATGGAAAGAGTAATTTCCAAACTGTTGGTATCCAATAATAACGAAGACGACGAAGACTCTACACATCCAATCCCAAGAAAAGACAACATAAAGACAACAATAAACCGGCTGAAGAATAATAAAGCAGCAGGAGGCGATAGCTTACCTAGCTGTTCAAAACTGGAGGCGACATCAGCTAGTTAGCACCATCTGACAGGAAGAACGTGATCCCGGCGATGGGGACCTAAGTTTCCTGCGTCCCGTTCACTAGAAAAGAAATAAGACTGTATGCTCTAACTACAGGGCATAAGTTTTCTGCCTATTGCCTACAATACAGTGTCAGGGCTGTTATGCGAACGACTAAAGATAGTGAACGAAGAAATTTGGCATTACCAATGCGGCTTTCGGCGTGGCAAATTCACCATTGACCAGATTTGTACGTTGCGGCAAATCCTGGATAAGACCGAAGAGATGCAGATCGACACCTACCTATTCGATTATGAAGCCGCCCTCGACAGTCCCATACGCCCAAGATATTTCAAGCAATGTCTGAATTTGGTATCCGCGCAAAGCTAATTCGGCTTTGTATGATGACTTTAACTGATACCCGGTCCTCAGTTAAAATAAAAAAGAATCTCTCAGAATAGTTAAGTAAGAAAATAGGTTTCATACAAGGAGAAAGCCCTTCGGGTGACTTATTCAACATACTGCTGGAAAAAGTTATACGAGATGCAGATGTTAAACCAGTAAGGAAAGAATCATTGTCGGGCAGGATCGACTGTATGATACCCTAAACCACTGTGATGTGAATAAATCAAATGTATGTATATCGGAGCTATATCCAAATCTCGACCCATTTCAATATAATTTGGGACACTTATTTCTAGAAAAAATTCTGCCACACATTCCAAATGTCATCAAGATTTACAGATATATTGTGTTTGGTGTCTCAAGTCGGTCGAAAATTTATATGGGAGATATATCCAAATCTTAACTGATCTCTATATAATTTGGCACATTTATTTAGACCAAATTCCGTCACACGTTCCAAATTTCATCAAAATTTGACATTTATAGTGGGATTGGTGCACCAACTGTATCCAAATCTAAACCGATTTCAATATAATTTGGCAAACAGTCTTCTAGACCTAATTTCGTCCGACATGTCAAATTTCATCAAAATTGGATATGTATGACAAAAACCAAAAATGGTTTACAATCGATGTATCCGAGTTTCACCCTTTCAGAATTCGCGTACTGTTAACATATTCTATATAGTATGAGTGAAATTCTTAAAATTAAGTGTTTTAGGAGAGATCCCATAATGTCGACCATTAAAATTAATTTACGTGGAAGCTGTGTTGGTGGAAAAATGGTTAAAATGGGTTGAAGCCAAGAAGTTTCCGATTTCTGTGTTAACCTTACATTTTATAGACTTAAGCCCAAATAAAGACTCAAAGAATAGTCCATGGACAGCATGACACTAGTATGGTTTTCGATATATCCACTGCATCCACCTAAAATTGATGCTGACATTTTGAAGCCGGAATTTTGGGGTTTTGTGAATTTCTTTAATAATCCGGGCGCGCAGCAAGATAATATTCAAAACCCCTAATAGGGCTATAGAACTCGTGAGTTCTAGTCGTTTAAAGTATATCTCATGAGTGTGCTCCGTACAGCACCTTAGTAATTAGAGTCCAAAGGCCAAAATTTTATGCGTAAATATTTTTAAAAAGCCCTATTTTTTACAAGTGTCATTCAATATCCTTTGAACCCCACGTGAAAGTAGTTTTTTTACGCGACGGATCTAATGAGCCTCTCCGCGTTCGAATCCATCCACTAGAACGGTGGGTACATTTACCTTGAAAATAGGAAAATCTGCAAAAATATATTTTGACAAAACTGGGTAGTAAGCAGCGATTTTCTTTGAAAAGTTTTACATATAAGGAAATCTTTAAGCGTGATTATAATATTTGCGAAAAAGCATGTCATAAGTTACAGAGATACGTGAGTAACATGGATATTTTACCCAAAAAGAATGTGGAGGCACATCCGCGGATCTTGATGAATCTAATTAAATTATGCGTTGATGGGCGTATTTTTGATGGCCTTTTTTGCATTGTGTGATGCAACTGACGGCACACTTTGGAAACATCAAAATATGCATAGATACTGGACGAGATTGATTCGCTCTATCCAAAAATGGATACACACTAGCAGATTTTAACTAATTCGCGAATAGCAGGCCTTTTAATTTTCATATTTTTGAACGATTGTAAGTTGAATATTACTCTTAATTTCCTATCCTTATAAGTTATCACAGTAAGCAACTAAGCTTTCTTGATGGTAAACCATATTTCTTGATGAGGTTTTATCTGAAAACATTAGTTATTGTATGGGATTTTAGCGATATAGTTTGAGAACTCCCAAATATTATTTTCTAATCGAACCAAAATATATGTATATTTTGAATCATATTTTAACAAAACGTTTTCTTCTCTTTTGTTGTTGCTACAAAATTCAATTATATAAATTTGGTTTCATATTTGTCTACGTATTGTCTAGATTCTGCAGATATTTTTATTTATTTTTAAATTTTGGATTCTGGGGCAGGTAGTTTGGATTCACTTCAAGATTTTTATAGTATTTATTGATTTTCCGCGAAAATAAAAATAGATTTTATAAATATTCAAGCATCTACGAATATATATGAAATGCTGTTAGCGATTTATGCATACATTTTCTCATAAAAATAAATAAGACATTTTTAATAATTTTTGTTTAAATGAGAATAAAAACCGCTACAACTTTTGCGTGCATCGGCCACTTTGTGAACGCGAAACCACAATTGTTTTCTCAACCTCTACACAAAAATCGTAGATGCGCCCGCAAAAAAAGTTTTAAATTTTTTTAAATGAAATTGCAAAAATTGCAAAAATATATATGGGAGCTATATTCAAATTTGAACCGATTTCGATATAATTTAGCAATCTAGACGTTCGCTACACGTTTCAAACTCGGGCAAAACTATATATGTATGTATATATGGGAGTTATATCCATGCCTGAATTGATTTTACCAAAATAAATGGAGTTCGTCCTTTGGCAAGAAAAACAAGTAAAACAGTATCAGTCGGCTTTGCCGACAGAGATATACCCTCAGCCTGTGCAAATTGAAACACTTTTTTCACAAAAAACTTATGCATTTTGGGGGGTTTCAAAATTTTGTTCGTATGAACCGACAAAAATGTTGATTAGGATTAAAGTTCAAAAATTTTGCGGAAAAGGTACTTAAAGGAACCGACGTAGACCATGGGGGTGCCATAGGGGGTTTTTACACCCTTTGGGCTGTTTTCTCAAGAAGTATGGACTTGCCCCTGAAACAACTTTTACCATCGTAATTAAGTGATTCAATAGAAGGTCTCAAAGTGAACTTATCCAAAATTTTGTGTGGGAGGTACGGGATGGAGTGGACAAATATAGTCCATATTCGAACCTGATCTATATCTGGTAGATATTATGAGAATGTGTAAAGTATGGACCAAATCGGTCACTCCCATCAAGAGTTATCGTGCGCACAATTTTTCCGAATATTTTTGAACTTTTGTGGAGTAGGTACCTGAAGGAGTGGACCGATATGGCTTATCTACGAACTTAAACTAAGTTTGAAAACAATATTACGAAGGCCAAATTTTTGCCGGAATCGGCATTTCCGATCAAGAATTATCTTGCGCTTCCACCCATAAGCATGGTGTCATAGGGTTTGTTTTTCAAACTTTCAGGCTATTTTTTAGGAAGTATGGACTTGCCCCTTGTACCTTCGTATAGGGGACAGTGAATACAAGATGTTACAACAAAAACCAAGGCGATTCGATAGCAGGTCCTAAACTGAACTTTTCCGAAGGTTTGTGTGGGAGGTACTCGAAGGAGTTTACCGATTGAGTCCATATTGGACCCTCGTCTAAGTCTGGTAGAAATTTCATAATGTGCAAAGTATGGACCAAATCGGTCACTCCCATTAAGAGTTATCGTGCGCACAATTTTTCCGAATATTTTCGAACTTTTGTGGGGGAGGTACCGGAAGGAGTGGACCGATATAATCCATCTTTGAACTTGAACTAAGTTTGGACAAAATATTACGAAAGCCAAATTTTGGACAGAATTGACAGATCCGTTCGAGAGTTATCTTGCGCTCCAACCACTACACACGGTGTCATAGGGTTTTTTGTAACTTTCAGGCTATTTTCTCAGGAAGTATGGACTTGCCCCTAATGAAACTTACAGCTTCGTATAAAGGACAGCGAATACAACCTGCGTAAACAAAAATCAAAGCGATTTGAGACCAGGTCCAAAACTGAACTTCCCCGAAATTTTGTGTGGGAGGTACCAGAAGGAGTGGACCGATATTTTAACTTCATCTAAGTTTGGTAGAAACTACACGATGTGCAAAGTATGGAACAAATCGGTTATTCCCTACAAGAGTTATCGTGCGCACAAGTTTTGCGACAATTTTTGAACATTTGTGGGGGAGGTACCTGAAGTAGTGGACCTATATGTCCCATCTTCGAACTTAAATCGAATCTGGACAAAATATTTCGATACCCAAAATTTGAACCGGATCGATTGATCTGTTCGAGAGTTATCGTGCGCACCAGCCAGCCAGACAGACAGACAGACGGACGGACATTGCTATATCTACTCAAAATTGTCTGAAACGGATATCGTACAAACATACTTGGGGTCTAAAACCATTATTTCGATGAGGCACATTTTTGGTCGTATCAAAGTGTAAATACCCTCTTTAGCCTAAAGTCTGAGGGTATAAAAATTATCTTCAACAATTTTTTATTTGAATTGGACAATAAATGCAACATGCATAAATCGACTCAGAAAGTGATTCTATGTATATCACTAAACAGAACTATGGGCTACAAATGCTACTTTGGCTTCAGTAGGCATTTTTAAAACAAAGCTGCATCTCGTCAAACAAATGTAACACTTTACAAAACACTGATACTATCCGTGGTAATGTATGGTTCCGAAGCATGGGTGCTTGCGCAAGCAGATAAGGCAGTGCTTGGTGTGTTCGAGAGAAAACTTCTTCGAAAGATCTATGGGCAAATCTGCGTCGATGGTGTATATCGACGTCGTATGAACAACGAGCTTGTTCGATGGAGCGAACAAGTGAAATACGACATCAGAAAACGCAATATCCCAGATTGTAAACTTAACCAAACAGAGAGAAATGGAGATCTTTTCTTAATTAGGCTTATGGAACAAATGTTCTGTAATGGGCCAGCTAAGTATGTAAATAACAGAATCTAATGGAGTCTTTCCTCTTAGCCTATAGCTAACTACTAGCTTTATCTGTTGAAACTCTCAGATGGGGGAAATCATCAATCAATCAATTTTTCAGTACAACTACAAGTTTTACGGAAAATCTGTTCATATTTAGATATATCCCCCAAACAGTTTCCTCAGAATTCATTTAAATCAGTCACTTCTATTCACTGTGTCATGTTTATCTTCATTTCAATTTACAAAACATCTACAGACCAGAGGTCCGCAAAATGCCATTCGCTTTTAATGCATATTCGCGATTTCGTGCTTTGTTCATTGCTTGCTATTGCCATCTCTGTTTAATGCTATTGCTTGCTTTGCCTTTACTTTCATGAGTGTGTGCCAATTGCACACACACAACACACTACAAGAGCTCGTTGCCTTTTTTTGTTTGCACGCTGCCTTCGAAAAAGCACGTTGCATTACACAAAGCAGTAGATATTTCTGGTCAAATTTACATGTTAATAAACATAAAAAAATTAATGTTGAGACAATAAAAACAATTACTAGTTTAGTTTACTTTATCCTATTATTAAAGAAACTCGAAGAAAAAGCGAAATTTGGCAAATGTATTCATTTATTCAAACAGAAGATGGTACGATACTGTGTGGTGGTATGCAGTATTGTGCATACTGCATTTGCGAATCGCGTGAATACAAATGTAAAAGCAAGCAAACATGCACTAAAGCAGTGAATCATTTTTTGGGGTGAATCTGCTTTTTGCACATTCATATTTTTTATATGCAAGGCACTGCACTATTCGCTTTTTGGAAAAGGCAATAGAGTGTGCCTTTTATATGCATTTTGCGGACCTCTGCTACAGACATACATTGTATCCATAGATACCGTATAGCCATGCAGCAACATCATTTGCTACTAAAACCCACGCACATAACAGCACTACGTTTCGTATATTAAAATGCATTTAGACAGGGCTTGTAAACATTAGTAAGCTTTAGTATCATGTTACCACTAAGAAAATATTCTCACACCCACACATGGGATAGTAAATCGGACTTTTTTCGGTTTGGCAATAAAAGTAGCAAGAAGGCGTTTATCTAACAATTTTCATTGGTATTATTTGAAATCTAAGCATTAGAACGTCAATATAAAATAGGGGAAAAATGGAAGGATGTACCTGTACATACAGCCGTCAACAATTTATGTGAATGCTTAACACGTTACTATGGCTATGGTTTAAAGAATGATTTAAAGGTGCAACATTGCCAACAAATTATACACAACAAGTACACAAGTATCAGTGTTACCAAGTAAGATATACCCTCACCCAGTGACATAAACCAAAGAAGTAAACCCAATATGGGTGCTTTAGTCAAAACAAATCTTCTATTTTTGCCATATAAAAATATATTATTTTTAAATCGAGGGGTTCTTCTATTTATAAACATTCTGAAAGTGTGAATTTTGGCAAAAAATATAAGGTTTTTTGGAATATTGGGATCTTTATCATGACAACTATGGACGTTGCGAAACCATTGCCAATAAATTCGATAGAGGTATTTTTTCTCCACAGAGAATTCAAAAACTTAAATAAAACAGATTTGGTTAGAAGTTTGGCTTAGCTATTGGCCAAAACGCTATACTAAAAAAACTAAGGAGACTTTTGTCTCATTGAGAACTCGAAATATTTAATAAGATTAAATTACATTTTATTTTTATTTATTTATTCGCTGAATACCTACACAAGAAGATATGAATTTTATAATTAAAGTGCAGGTTTGTAAAATTATATGATGATATCCTTTTTGAACATTGAATTAAAAATAGGAAACAAAAGTCTATAAATATTAGAATAATCAAAAAATTAATTAAAATAAACATTAGAAAAAATAAACTAAAAACATAAAATGTTAAGCAAAAAAAATGAAAAGCCTTTTCTTAAAAACTGACGCATTGCTGATGTTTTGAATATCGTTGGGAAGAGCATTTCAAAGACGTATTGAACTGATGAAGAACTGCCATTCGGATGTTAAGCTACGCCTTTTAAAAGGAACAAGTCTTTTTCCCCTTCTTGAACGATAAAATCTTAATCTTTCATACAAATACGTTGGATATTGCTTGACTATGATTTTATGCAAGAATATTAAACATCTAATTTTAAGCAGAGTGTCAAAAGAACAACCGTAGAGGGATTTCGCTAAGTGAGATATGTGCTGATTTCTTCATAGACCAAAGACATACCGAATGATGCTGTTAAATGCTGAATGTAAAGTGCGAGTCACAATTTGCGAGAAGTTCACATCCACACATGAGCCCAGGTAACAGCAAAGTTTTTGCTAGTAGAACACGTATTTTCACTGGAGTGAAAGAATGGGTTATCCATAACGCACGCAGCCTTGCATATGTTTGCCCGGCTACCACATTTACGTGATTAGACCATGTTAAAGATTTGTTAAAAATAACACCTAAATTTTTAGCATGCGAGACAATATCCATTTTTGGTTTTTTGGTTACTAACAGTATTAAGTTCGGGAATACTATTTTTTTATTTTTATGGATAACAAGACATTTTGAATCCCAAAAAGTAGAAAATGTGGTTAAAACCTGTGATAAACACTTCATGATATCGATAGGTACCGGGGGCTATAACAAAGCATTCCCCTATGTCACCAATTATCGCTAAGAATACTTTTTTCATTGATAAGCCAAAATGCCACATAACATCGATCTCAACCTAAACTTGAGGATAGAGAAGACCTATATAATTCTTCTTAGGATACTTGGAAGAACTATTACGTTAGGAAGAAATTGATAACTCGAAGGTTAAACAAGCCATCATGAATTTCTCACTATACAAAGCAGAGGGACCGAAATAAAGAAATATTCACCATGTGTTCTAAAAATGTACAAACGTACCGTGGTCAACATTTTTGTTAATTATAGCCGTAATATGTTCTAACTAGGGATCATGAGTCCGTGATTTATTTGGTCCTTTAAAAAAATAATATTTATAAAGATCCTTTCGCGAATCAATATTTTAAACATATCAATGTTTATAAAAATCTTTTGGCGGATCAGTACTTTAGTTCATTGTAACCGTTTTTCTTTTGTTTTAACCGCGTTCATTGGGTTGGAACGAATAAAATAGGTAAAATGACAATAGGAGGAAGGAAAAAGAAAAGTTGTTCGTTATATCCGGCGTTCGTTATAAACGTGTTCGTCTGTTATATTTTTATTAAAGCCTACTTTTAAATATCGTATGTTAAAATATTTAAAACAGTGCTTAAATTCGTCGCTATCCGCTTGTGCTTTAAAGCCGGCCTGAAAATCCTAACAAATTGTAAAAAATTCTACTCGCGGGGTAACAATTTTTGTTTGTTATAATCGTGGTCGTTTTAAGAAGTTGAATGTGAGTACAAATGTTAAGAAAAATTCTTTGGAAACATAAAACTTTGTTCGCTATAAACGTAGTTTCTTATACCTATAGTGCAGGGACTCAATTAGGTTTCTATGAAAATGTGAAATGAAAATTTTTTGTAAAGGAAATAAATGTCAAATGAAAAAAATATTTTTCATTTCAAATTTTCATAGAACAAGAATCCAGCCCTGCACAGCGAAAGTAAAGGGCGTAGATTCCTAAAATTTTGCAAAAATGTTTCTTATATTAGTGGATATTGTGGGGCTTAAATTGGGCCACGTAGGCCCGCGGTTTCCCGTAGCGTTCATGTAACGGCGGCTGTCTTTTTTACGTTTTACATTCATTTTTCAATCGATTTTGCTGCAAATTGGTATATTGAGTTTTCAGCGGATAGAAAACTTATGTACAAAATATTTTCAATATAGGTTCGCGTTTTGGTATAGACCTCATTGAACGGTACCGGTCGATGGGGCATGTTTTAAATATTACAGAGACATTTTCCAATGTATTTGGTTGTATTTTGGCATTTTATGTTCTTCGTAGAAAACCTCTGTGCGAAATATGAACATCGTAGGTACGCGTTTTTGGTATAGCCCCCATATGACGGGTTCCCTCATATTAGGTATTTTAAATGTTGAAGACAAAAATTGCAACAGATTTTGATGCAAATGTAAATTTTAAAATCCTCCTCACATCAAAGCTGTCAACTATACATCCATTAAGGAGTAAAATGTCAATAACTGTTTGTTTTCATTTGTATTTATAATGTTTATCGGTCTATTTAGCAGGTCTGTGCCATTAATTTTATTAATAATGTCTCTCAGATAAAGTTCAGGTTGGAACTGCATTACTATTTTTAACGTATATTGGTATTCGCACCACAGCATTCAAAAATATTGCACTATATAAATCACCAACATTTACAGGTCAAAACTATTAAAAATTGCGAGAGGATTCTTAATTTAACAGAAATCATCATTTGTTAATATTAGTGAGTCCATTTCTTCAAAACACAATCAACAACGGCGTTCATCGCCACGTTTACCTTCCACTTTCGAAAATGCAATTAAATGAAGTTTCCGAAGTCATTTTAAAAAACTTGAATTTCTCCGAAGACCGCACGTTACCGCAGCTGTTTTATGGCTTTGCGAACAGAGGAGACCCCAATCTTTCAGATCATATATATCTTAAAACGTGAATGTACGGGAATCACTTTTAAAATTGCACGAAAACAATAAGAGTTTTTGCATTTTTTTAAGAGTAAAATATTATAATAGTTTTGTAAAATATTAAGAAAAATAAATCATGGCATACTGACTTACCATTTGCCCGCGCCACGCTACTTTTTTAATAAATCCAAATTATATTTTTTTTTTTAAAAAAATATGAAACGAAAGTGCAACTTTAAGTGCATTTTTAAGTCGTTTCGCGGAAACTGAGTATGTGTCATTTGCAGTGGAGTACTTAGCTACCGAATTCAATTAAAATTTAATTAATTTTATGTACTTTCAAAATTCCTTAAAGTTCCACTAAACTTCCTATATTTCGCACTGTGCCTTGTACTGAAAAATTTCTGGCAGAAAGTTTTACAGACTCAAGGAAGTGTAATTTCCAAAATTTAGCCGTTTCGGTGCGATAATGAGGATAAAACATTCAAGATACTGAAAATCGGAAGGTACTATTCTATGAGGGTTATGTATATGAAAATGTATAGCAACAATTCTCTTCGAGAGGGTTTCATGCCACAAACGAAATCCGAATACTTAATGTTTGCCATTTCGATTAAATAATGTGGCTAAAACCTTCAAGGTAGCGAAAATGCGGACGTACAGTTCTATGGAGTCTATAGCTAAAAGTGAAACTTTACTGACAATTTTTTGCGCTCCATGGCTACATCGTTGATTATGGAGACTGAATGATCCAGACAAAACATATTTTGTTTGACAATCGCAAATACAATCTTGTGTTCAGTTTCCATATTTAACTGGCACACACATACACACACATTTATCAATTAAAACATTGCCAATTGTTGCAGTTAAGTCAAGTTACACAATTACATTGCAAATTCAATTTTAAAGCACATTCAACAAGCGCCAGGCTGCAATCAACAAATATTGTTGCTGCTGAATTTCAAAATTGCCGTAGGCGCCATTTTCAAATTGAAAATAAAAAAATGACGCATGATTTATCTTTGTTTCAGTGTTCTGTAAAGTCATTGGAAATTATTAAACTTGAATTTAAAGTTTCAATGTTTTAATTTATGTGCAAGTGACTTCAGTACATTCGAGTTCAGCAGCCGTTGAAAGTCACTGACATTTGAAATGAGTACTTTTTACAAAGATGTAACCAAAAAAATAATAAAATAAGTATGTAATAACGGTGTTAATTTCGGCCGGACCGAATTTTTACACCCTCCACAGCCACTGTATTGAAGTATATATGAACAAATAGTAGCTATTTTGTGGAGGTTTTCTACTCATGGAGACTTCAAAATAACAAGTTACACCCACTTCAGGAGAAAAAATTTAGCAACACTCTTCAAAAGAGCTCACATGGGGCATTATCGTTGTTCTTTCTATCCTCTGTGTACACACAATACCAAATTATAGAAATTTCGGTTCGAAAATGTGACAAAAAATCCACGAAATACCTAAAAAATACCGGTTCTTGGGGGTTCGTCTAATACCTACGTATTTATGGAGAGTTGTTTGCAAGAAAGTTTTCTATCTTCTGGAAACACAAAATTCCAATGAAGACTAAACACCATATTTCAGGCAATTCGATGGATGTTGAGGACATAACCTTTAAAATACAGAAATTCCGGATGTACTTTTCTATGGCGGCTATAGGATGGCATGAATCTATAACGACAAATTTCAGGTGGAAAGTTTTACACCCCCCCCCCGAAGACTAAATACGAAACTTCAGCTACTTCAGTGTGTGTTAATGACGCCACAACATTCAAAATACATAAAATCCCGAGGCACTATTCTATGGAGGTTATATAAAGGCGTGGGTCTATACCAACAACATATAGGGGGAAAGTTTTATACCCCCAACGAAGACTAAATACCAAACAAATTTCAGCCATTTCGGTGGGAAATTGAGGCCACAACCTCCAAAATACAGAAATTTCCGAAGTATTGTTCTATGGGGGCTATATGAAGACGTGGGTGGACCTATAACGAAAAATTACAGGTGAAAAGTTTTACACCCCCAACGAAGACTAAGTACAAAATTTCAGCTATGAAGGCGTCGGCCTACATTCTGGTGGAAAGTTGTTTACCCTTAACGAAGACTAAACACTAAATTTCAGCCATTAAGGTGGTATAAGTAGGCCGCAGGATTCAAAATACCGAACATCGGGAGGTACCGTTTTATGGGGGCTATATAAAGACGTGGACCTATACCGACAAATTTCAGGTGGAAAGTTGTTTACCCCTAACGAAGACTAAATAACAAATTTCGGTCATTTCGGAGGGATATTGATGCTAATACCTTCAAAGTACCGAAAATCGGGAGGTACCGTTCTATGAGGGCTATACGAAGACGTGGACCTATACCAAAAAATTTCAGGTGGAAAGTTTTGTACCTTAACCAAAGACTAAATACCAATTTTCAGCCATTGCGGTGATATAATGAGGCTAAAACCTTCAAAATACCGAAAATCGGGAGGTACCGTTCTATAAGGGCTATATGAGGACGTGGACCTATACCGACAAAGTTCAGGTGAAAAGTTGTTTACCTCCAACGAAGACTAAATAACAAATTTCAGCCATTTCGGAGGGATAGTTGAGACTAAAACCGTAAAAACACCGAAAATCGGAGGTACCATACTATAACGCTATATCAAAACGTGGACCGATATAGCCCATTTTTAATACCAAACGTCCTAGGAGAAATAGAAACTTCTATACCAAATTATTAAGCTTTATCTTTTAAATTGCTAGCTGTATCTTGATTTCAACAGATGGATGGACGGACTAGAGTACTTTATAGGGTCTCCGACGAATATTTGGATGTGTAGCAACCGGAATGGCAAATTTAATGCCACCCTCCATATTATGGTGGAGGGTATAAAACTGTGCGTGTTCCCACATGGTAAGTTTTCAAAGCATTCGTTTTTAACCTGTTTCGTTTAAGGGAGAATTACTAGGCCGACGATACTCGAATTGGAAGGCAGATGCTAGCTCACTTTCTTTAAAGGTAGCCCACCAAATGACACCACCAAGACAAGTTCTGCACTGCGCCATGTCGAGGAATTTCCAACGTCACCTAAACTTACTGAAAATTAACTCGCCAAACATTCCAAACCTACATTCCGAATAATGGATACCAGTTTCCTTAAATAAGTTTCCATGCATTTAAAATAAAGGCAAGAAATTAGTGATTTATTTGAACAATTTTAATTTCTTTATAAACAACTAAAACAGCCTCCAATACCATGCTCAACAACATCATTGAGTTGTCAATTGGTAAATTGTGGTTCAATGGAAAGCGGCAACTAAATGGACATTTAAAAGGTTACTCCCCGTATCCACCTCTAGATGGACGACCCAAATGATTGAACAAATCAACAAAAAAACTGAAATTACACTTTCAATATAAATGTTGTCGTTTGTCCGTATATACATGCTTGCGTATTATACCATTATTGTTGTTAATTTTGTTGTATTTTTTGTCCGGGTGGGTCTCTTCTACTTGTTTCTTTTTCTACGGTTTTTTTTCTTTACTAACAAAATTGAAAAAACGAATTAATTGCTTAAATGATTGTAAACACAATCGCAGTTTCATTTCATTGCCACAGAAAAACCTATAGGAGGAGTTGTATAGCGAACTCCCAAAGAAACCAAACAAATTAAATAAATTACACCACCGAAGAAGGAAAGGAGAAACAAGTTGAAAAAGCCACATTAAACTGGACTGCAATCAGTGCGAAAAGTAGTTGCTGCACACAAAACATACATAAATACAAATTCGATGGCGGGACATACGGCGACTCATCAGGTTACAACTTTAATACGGGCACATGGAGTTAAATGTGTCCAGTCGTCGATTTGGTATACGTTCATTTGCGATAAATATTTCATACAAACGAATACAGAGAGATAGAGGTTACTTGTCCACAACTATTGGTCATTACCATATTTTATATTGACCAACCAGTAACCCAGTGAAAAATATTGGAAAAAATACTAGGCAGAAGACAATGAGTTTCAGAATAAATTGACACGGCACCGAAATGAGCCATTTTTGGTAAGAGTCCGACTCCAGACAAATTTTTTTCACGACTCCGAAAATAAATTTAATGATTTAGGTGTATCTCGAATTTATCAGAATAAATTGACACAGCACCGAAATGACTTGCTACATTCATACAAATCTGGGTTTCAGTAGCGGACACTTTGCTAGGCATGTACCATTTTTTAGCTCACATTGGAGGCCGTTGTCAAAATCTGGACAGATCTTGAATGTCAATAGTTTTTTTAAGACTGCATTCGAAAGTCATATTATGCTCTTTGTAATACTTTTAGAGCCTCCACCATAGTATGGAGGGTATATTAAGGTTGTGTTTCCTTTTGTAACGCATTGAAATAATCATTTGCGGTCCTATAAAGCAGGGTTTCGGAGTCGAGCCATTTTTGGTAAGGCTCCGACTCCAGCCCAATTTTTTTCACGACTCCGACTCCGACTCCAACTCCGGCCTCGACTCCGAAAATAAATTTAATGACCTAGTGATAATACCAAATTCATTACAGCCATTCCAGTAAAAAAACCCTTAACAAACGTTAATTCGGGAGGTACCGACATATACCAAAATATGGACTTACATATTTATATCAATCGTTTTCTGCGTGGAGGTCTTCTATTCGTTGAGAATCAAAAGTAAAAATAACATCCAGAATAAATTGACACAGCACCGAAATGACTTGCTACATTCATACAAATCTGGGTTTCAGTAGGGGACACTTTGTAGGCATGTGCCTTTTGTAGCTCACATTGGAGGCCGTTGTCAAAATCTGGACAGATCTTGAATGTCAATAGTTTTTTTAAGACTGCATTCGAAAGTCATATTATGCTCTTTGTAATACTTTTAGAGCCTCCACCATAGTATGGAGGGTATATTAAGGTTGTGTTTCCTTTTGTAACGCATTGAAATAATCATTTGCGGTCCTATAAAGCAGGGTTTCGGAGTCGAGCCATTTTTGGTAAGGCTCCGACTCCGAAAATAAATTTAATGACCTAGTGATAATACCAAATTCATTACAGCCATTCCAGTAAAAAAACCCTTAACAAACGTTAATTCGGGAGGTACCGACATATACCAAAATATGGACTTACATATTTATATCAATCGTTTTCTGCGTGGAGGTCTTCTATTCGTTGAGAATCCAATAACATCCACTTCTGCACGAATGTGTATTAAAACTCTTCAAAATAACTCACATCGGATGGTTTAGATACATATATACTGAACTATCGCAATTGCGGTCCGATAATGTGAAAAAAAATACCTTCGAAATACCTAAACTTGGGCACCGTCTAGCGATAATTCTTTTTAGGAATGTTTTATATCCCAACAAAGAATTTATAACTATGAAGGCATTTCGGTTCGACAATGAGGTAAAATGCTACAAAATACCAAAAACCAGTCGGTACCGTTCTATGGGGTATAAAAAAACGTAGACCGACATAATCCATTTTCAATACGAAAGATCTTAAGAATAAGGTAAACTTCTCTACCAATATATTACTTTATCTAAAATACTTCGAGGTCTATCTTGATTTCAATAGACAGACGAAAGGCTTCTTGACGAATATTTGGATATGTTACAAGCGAAATTACAACGTTGCTATCTTACGGTGGAGGGTATAAAATTACATGTTCGAGATTGTCATATGTCTATAATCTCAAAAAGAATATATGTAGAACCTATGTTAAGTTCGACTGGGCTGAACTTTGTACATTGGCAATAATCTTCAATGAATTTGAAAGATTTACCTTAAAGGTCGTCGTGATTTCAGCAGACAATCCGAAATGGTTAATGTCGATTAGATAAACATTTTTCTTTTTACTAATTTCAATTATTACTCTTTTATAACACATACATTTGCGCCATACAAGGAAAGAAGGACATGAGTTCTCATCTCTCCTCAGGATAAATGTAGTCAATACGTCTGCTATGGACGTTGCAATTAATCAAAACTCTTTTTTTATAGAAGATTAGTACCTCTCCTCACCGAAAAACAACATTATTTCTCGATTAGGTCCTTTCATAGAAGAACAAAATGTCAAGGAAGATTTCTTACAGAAGACCACTTGCACTTCTCTTATAAATAAAGTAGACTCTCTCATAAAAGACTCGTAGTTCTTTGAGGTTTTTAGCTACAATTTTTAACCCAACTAGCTGTAATTTGACAATTAAAGTTCTCGGAGGTCACGAAACTCTTGCACGAAAAATCGAACTAGCTGTAATTTGACAGTTGAAGTTTTCAACTTGAGGGTCTTGGATACATTGTTCGACGGAACTACACGATTGACTTTTGAGCTCCCCTGCAGTTATAAAACTTTTCCACCAAAAATTGTAAAGGTATGTCCACACTTTGATAAAGCCCCGTAGGTGGTGTCTTTCACCTGGCTGAACACATTTTTTTAGATTAGATAATTTGGGCATTTGGGGTACCCTTGGTCGAAAATTTTGTCCACCTAAAATTTTGAACGGAAACTAATTATTTCGTTGTAATTAAGACCATTTATGGTGGAGGGTATAAAAAATTCGGCCCGGCCGAAATTAATGACTTTTTACTTCTTATTATTAGGATGTCAAAGTTGAATTCCATTTTTTTTTTCGAAGAATTTCTTGAACATTTGTGATTTATCTCAAGTCAAACATCGTTATTGTTATACCCTCCAAAATAATATGGTGGGTAAAATTGCCTTTCTTATTCCGTTTGTAACACATCCCAGTAAAATGTTCGATGTCATCTTTGTAGCATTTTCGCTCATGAATTTCATATGAGCGTGTCCCCCAAAATTTTACATTAATTTTTGGATTCTATGCATGTCATTTTAACCAATGCATTGGCATGTCATTTTCACCAATGCTTTGACATCTCATTTTCACCAATGCTTTGACACGTCATATTCACTAGCCCTTTGGCATGTGAAGGCATGAAGCCTTTTTTGGAAAATTCTGTATTGAAATATGATTTTCATGATAAACAAAACTCTTTATTAATTCAAACGAATTCATGAAATAACTACAATTAATTTATCAGTAAAAAGTTCACATCCAAAATAGCAATATAATCTCCGCCACTGTGCGGCAACAGGGTATATTATCGGGTTTGTTCTGAGACACAGTTCACGCCTCAAGCATTCTGTTCACTGCATGTGGGGAGTGGTGCGGCTTAAAATAAATTTTATTTGGGTTTGAAATTTTTTCCCAATCGAGAGCTAAGGCCAGGGAATGCGGCAGGCCAATGAGGGGTATTTTGTCACCGTTGAAAATTCGATGTTGCCTAGTGGGGGAATCGAACCCACGACCTTCTGCGTGCAAGGCGGGTGTGCATACCATTGCACAACGGTGACACGATAAATATTTCCATTAATTTTATGAAATGGTCTTATCCCTTGCCCCGAGAAAAAATCTCAGACAATTATGGTCAGCCTCCATGTTTTACAGTGCCTTTCCAATATTTAGGATTTAACCGTTGTCAATTTGGTGCACGCCTTATGCCATCTGAATCCTCGAAATAAAAATTAGATTCATCAGAAAACAACACAGTCCTCCATTTTTGGACACTACAGTTCAGATGGGTCTGGGCGAGTTCAAGTCTGGCGTTTTCAGTTGTTGTCGATATGAATGGTTTTTTGCTAGTCATCGACAAAATAAACCGGCCTCTACCACTCTTCTGTAAAGCGTTCTTTTGGTAATTTTTTTATCTTTTATCATTTTTTGATGAATATTAACAATATCGGCTTATGTCTTGGTGAAGCCTCTCTTTTATTAAGTATACATATAGATAATACAAGTATCCTTACAGACTAAAAATATACATATATACAATTACCATTGGATGGAAGTGTTATGTATTAAGATGTAATATTATTTTCCGTTTTAAAGTATATTTATTTTCAGACAGATCGATCTGATTATAAAATTTATTGAACTGCAAGAGAAGGTAACGCAGTGGATAGTTATTGGCATAATTCCTCTGAATATATTGAATTTGAAGCAGTTGAAAATTTCTTGTTTGCCTGATGGGAGTATTTATTAAGATTCTACTCATTATCAGGTTTGAATATATTTTTCCTTGAATAATATTTAAAAAAAATTTAAACCCAGCATTACTCGACGACTTTTCAATGTAGGCAGTTTATAGCGGTACCTTCCGATTTTCGGTATTTTGAGGATATAAGCCACATTTTCCTACTAAATTAGCTGTAATTTAGTAACAAAAATTGTGGACCTGGGTCCACGTATGGGTATGGGTATATGGGTACATTTAGGATTTGAGCTAAATTTTCCGAAAATTTATTATTTCGCGTGAAATAATTAATAATATAATATCCTCTATGCCTAAAAGATGTGTTTGTGTCACCCAGAATAAACAACGCAACGAAATACTAATTTCAATAGTTTTTGTTGTACCTTGAATTTGGGGGGGGGGGGGCTTCAGTTTTGTCCGCTTACATTTTTGACCCAAAATGTTTTTACAGTGTTTTATTTACTTGCTTTGACGTGTGTTTAGTTTAAATCTAGTAACTTATTTTTAACACAGTTGCAGTTAACCAATCGAACCGAAACTTTGCACACTTTTCAGATTTGAATGACAATACATGAATATGAAACCAAAACCAATATGGGTCCATTTTTTCCTATAGCCCCCATATAGCGGTACCACCAGATTTCAACTGTTTTGAAGGTTTTGTCCTCATTTTTAGTCCGCATTGGCTGTAACTTGGCATTTGTAGTTCCCAATTGTACAGAAACTCCCCCACCAAAAATTGTGGACATGGGTCCGATTTTGGAGTAGCCCCCATATAACGGTACCACTCGATTTCAGGCAATTTAAAGTTTTTATCTACATTTTCGCTCTAATTTGGCTGTAGTTTGGTTATGGACTTCTCAGTGGTAAAAAATGTATTTACTAAAAAGTTAAAAATAAAAAATAATTAAAAAAATTAAGTTTCAGTGTTTTATTTATAAATGCACTTAAAACTAGAAAATCATTTGTCGCTTAGCCTCAATAAGTATATTCTTCCTCATGATGGAATCTCTCAAATAAAATGCTTGCATTCAAATTAAAAATGGTGGCAAAATTAAACTGCAATTATTTTATTTGAGATATTTGAGAGAAGTTTATATTCTACCTAGGATTGGTGGGCTATATAGGTCCATGTTTGATATAGCCCCCATAGAACGTCACCTCCCGATTTTTGTATATTGAGGGATTTACCTCATTATAACCACAAAATTAGTGAAATTTGGTGTTTGGTTTTCCTTGGCACTACAAAACTTTCTCCCAGAAATTTGTCAGTGCAGGTCCACGTTTTGATATAGCCCCCATAGAATGGTACTTCCCGATATTCGGGAATTTTCATTACCATTATCATCGAAATTACGGAAATTTAGCGTTCCTTGGGGCTACAAATCTTTCCATCAGTAATTTGTCAGTACTGGCTACGTTTTGAGTCGGCAAGGCCCGAGTTTCGGTATTTTTAAAGGTTTTAGCTTTATTATCACGCCGAAATTTCTGAATTTTGGTATTTGGTCTTCCTTGGACCTACAAAACTTTTCTCAGAAATTTGTCAGAACTGGCCACGTTTTGATGTAGCCCCGCCCTGGAGCGCAACGTCCCGATTTTTTGTATTTTTTAAGGTTTTTTTATCACACCGAAATTTGGTATTTGATCTTCCTTGGGCCTTACAGGCCCACGTTTTGACTTAGCCCTCATAGAAAAGTACCTCCCTATTCTGGGTATTTTGAAGGTTTTAGCCTCATTATAACACAGAAATGGTTGAAGTTTGGTATTTGTCAGTACACTTGCACGTTTTTATACCACTTCCATCAAACGGCACCTCCCGATTTTGGATATTTTGAAGTCCTTTTTTTGATATAGCCCCCATACAACGGCACTGTCATATTTTCGGTATTCTGAAGATTTAAGCTGACGGTACATCCCGATTTTTGCTATTTTGAAGGATTTATCTTATCTATATATATAAAAGAGCTCAGTGAGTGAGTGAGTGAGTGAGTGAGTGACTGACATATCATCGCCCAGACGAAACCGCTGAAGCTAGAATCTTGAAATTTTGGGTGTGGGTTGCTGTTGGTGTATAGGGGTGAGATAAGGCTGGGTTTTTGGAAATTCGACCTGGAAGGGTACGAAAAGTACTAAAAAGTACTAAATATGGTACCCTTTGTATTAGGCAAACAGGAAGAGCTAGAATTCTGAAATTTGGAATGAAGGTAACTGATTGAGTGTTAGAAAGATGCACCAAAGGGTTTTTGGAAATTCGACCTCTAAGTGTACGAAATGTACTAAAATTTAGTACCAATTGTATATTTTGAACGGATATAGCTAGAATCATGGAATTTTGTATGGAAATCAAGGTTGGGAAGTGGTACTTATAAAAGGAGATGGTTTTTAAAATACATACTTATGTGTACGAAAAGTACTAAATGGTACTAAATTTGGTACAATGGGGATTTTGGTGAACAGATAAAGCTGGAATCTCGAAATTTGGAATTGAGATTACTGGTGGAGTGTAGGATTGATGTAGTTTGGAAATTCGTACTTATGGGAACAAAAAGTACTAAATGGTACTAAATTTAGTACAATTTGGATTTGGGTGAACGGATAGAGCTGGAAACCTGAAATTTGAAATTAAGATTACTGTTAAAGTGTAGGATTGATATATGAGGGTAGTTTTGTAAATTCGTACTTATGTGTAAGAAAAGGACTAATTGGTACTAAATTTGGTACAATATGGTTTTGGGTGAACGGCTAGAGCTGGAATCCTGAGATTTGGAATTGAGATTACTGTTGGAGTGTACGATTGGGAAAGTTTGGAAATTCGTGCTTATGTGCATGAAAAGTACTAAATGGTACTAAATTTGGTACAATGGGGATTTGGGTGAACGGATAGAGCTGGAATCTCGAAATTTGGATTGGAGATTACTGGTGGAGTTTAGGATGTGAAAGTTTTTGAAATTTGTACGTATGGGTACGGAAAGTACAAAATGGTATTAAATTTAGTACTGTTTGGATTTTGGTGAACGCATAGAGCTGGAAACCTGAAATTTGGAATTAAGATTACAGATGGAGTGAAGGATTGAGGTAGTATTGGAAATCCATACTTATGGGTACGGAAAGTACTAAATGGTACTAAATTTAGTACAATTGGGATTTGGGTGAACGGATAGGCGTAGAAACCTGAAATTTGGAATTAAGATTACAGATGTAGTGAAGGATTGAGGTAGTTTTGGAAATCCATACTTATGGGTACGGAAAGTACTAAATGGTGTTAAATTTGGTACAGTTTGGATTTGGGTGAACAGATAGAGCTGGAATCCTGAAATTTGGAAATTAGTTTACTTTTGGAGTGTAGGATTCAGGTAGTTCTGATAATTCGTACTTATGGGTACGGAAAGTACTAAATGGTACTAAATTTGGTACAATTTAGATTTGGGTGAACGGATAGAGCTGGAATCCTGAAATTTGGAATTAAGATTACCGTTGGACTGCATGATTGAGTTAGTCTTGGAAATTCGTACGTATGGGTACGGAAAGTACTAAATGGTACTAAATTTGGTACAATTTAAATTAGGTTAACGGATAGAGCTGGAACCCTGAAATCTTGATTTCAGATTACTATTGGGGTGTAGGATTGACCACGTTTTGGAAATTCGTACTTAGGGGATACGAAAAGAACCAAATGGTACTAAATTTGGATTTGGGTGAACGGATAGAGCTGAAATACTGAAATTTGGAATTAAGATTACTGATGGAGTGAAGGATTGAGGTAGTTTTGGAAATCCATACTTATGGGTACGGAAAGTACTAAATGGTACTAAATTTGGTACAATTTGGATTTGGGTGAACAGATAGAACAGGAATGCTGAAGTTTGTAATTAAAATTACTTATGAAGTGTAGGATTGAGGTAGTTATGGAAATTCGTACTTATGGGTATGGAGAATGGTACATAGATTAGTACTTAATTTGGTACAACTTGGATTTGGGTGAACAGATAGCGCTGGAATCCTGAAATTTATTATTAAGGTTACCTATGGAGAGTAGGATTGAGGTAGTTTTGGAAATTCGTACTTATGAGTACGGAAGGTACTAAATGTGGTACAATTCGGATTTGGGGGAACGACTAGAGCTGGAATTCTGAAATTTGGAATTAAGATTACTGTTGGACTGTAGGATTGAGTTAGTCTTGAAAATTCGTACTTATGGGTACGGAAAGTACTAAATGGTACTAAATTTGGTACAATTTAAATTTAGGTGGACGGATAGAGCTGGAATCCTGAAATTTGGACTTAAGATTACTTATGGAGTGTAGGATTGAGGTAGTTTTGGGAATTCTTACTTATGGGTACGAAAGGTACTAAATTTGGTACAATTCGGATTTGGGGGAACGACTAGATCTGGAATTCTGAAATTTGGAATTAAGATTACTGTTGGACTGTAGGATTGAGTTAGTCTTGGGTACGGAAAGTACTAAATGGTACTGAATTTTGTACAATTTATATTTGGGTGACGGATAGAGGAGGAATCCTGAAATTTCGATTTAAGGTTACTGTTGGAGTATAGGATACTAAATTTTGTACAATTTTGATTTGGTTAGACGGAAAGAGGTAAAATCCTGAAACTTGGAATTACTGTTAGAGAGTGTTATTGAAATTCGTACTTTCATCCGAAAAGTATTAGTGGTATTATGAATAGAGGTGGAATTTGGAAATTTGGTATTATAGCCGCTGTTGGTGTGTAGGGTATAGATGTGGATGTGGTTGTAGATATACGTACAAGAAGTGTACGAGAATTACTAAATGGCTCATAATTTGGTTCAAATTGCTATTGTGTAAAGGGGTAGATCTGAAATTGTGAATTCGGTATTAGTATAGCAGTTGACGTTTAGAGTGGATATAGAGAGGATGTTTTGGAAATTCGTACTTATGTATACGAAAAATACTAATCGCTGTTGGGATATAGTTTTGGATGAGAGGAAGTAATTTTGAAACATATACATATTATAAGTACTAAATTTGGTACCAGTTTGGTGTTGCATGAAAGGATATAGGTGGAATTTCGAATTGTTGTATGAGGGATTGTGTTGGTGTTTAGATTTATTGATTTATTGAGAAATACGAAATGTACTAAATGATATTCAATTTGTAGCAATGAAGCTGGATTTATATAATTAGTGTGTGAAAAGTACAAAATTGCAATAAATTTAGTATTAGGCTAAGGAATAAAAGTTGAATTCTGATATATTATTTATTTGTCAGGTTCATTGTTACAGGTGGTCGTACAATAAGTGTACTATATTGAAGGACTGGTATTGAGTGAATCGATAAATGAAATTTGTTATAAGGATCACTGTTGAGATTGGATCAGAATGTTTTTTTATAATTCCGCCTTCAAATGTATGAAAGGTTTCTAAGTGTAATACCATTGGCATTGAGTGAACAAGTAGTGCTAAAACTGTAACATTTGAGCTAAAGTCCTGGATTTTAAAAATTGTACTGAATAATGTACTATTGTTTCTATGGTAACAGACATTCGGTTTCTAAATAATGTACTGAAACCAAAAAGCCAAACGTACCTTTTCAACAAAATTGTTTTTATTTTTGTTTTCTATTCTGACCGTTATAGTAAGTTCATTTGAAAAGGTAGATCTATGCGGCTAATGTTTTACAAGAAGGCTCTTACACCCAGAGAATAAAAAGGCTTAAAATAAAATGTCTCAAAAACTAACTGTTGTATAGGGTAACATCTTTTGAAAAAAGTTTTTCTACATTTGGATATCACAAATTCTAAAATTTGGTTGGAAAATATGGATAAAATTTTCAAAATACCCATACCGTTCTAATAAAACATGGACTGGAATTTAAAAAGTAGACCGTTGTTGAAGTGTAGAGGTCTTTTTTTTTTGAAGTTCGAACAAAACGTGTACGAACAGTACTTGAAAGAAATAAAATATCAATTCAAATAGGTATTAGTACATCAAAATTGTCAGTGTTCACCGTATTAAATATTGTTTATTTGTATATTATTCCTTTTCCGCATACGAAGTAGCGGGCATTTTGCTAGTTTTTTATAAAGAAGGCAGTAATTCGACAATTAATCTTCCATGAAATCAAAAAACTTTTCTACGAAAAATTAACGCCATATTTCCACCTTCTTGTATTAATCCCGCATCGCGGTACTTTGACAACTGCAGCAAAATGTTCCTACCAAAATAACCATTTTTATCCACAAAATTTATAAACATACATAGGTTCATATTTTGGTATAAGCTCCCGACCGATGTTACTGTAATTTCGTACTGCGGATTCTCTGATTGGATGGTAAACGATACCGTCCGATGTGTAGCCTTTTAAAGGACTTTTCTATTAAAGTGTCTGTAACTTGGTATTTCGGATTGTCAATGGGGAGAGACCCTTCCTAAAAAGCTCCTAAAAAGCGATATTTTTCTGTTAGCATATTTTACTTGTGCTAGGAATAAACCTTGACATGACGGAAAAGCTTAGTACTTTCAAAAACTATAGGAAACTATTTTTTCCATTTTACTTCAATACACTGGTGGTGGATAAAAAGAACTTAACTTCGTTCTTGCTTGGTTTTTGTTCAAATCTTGTTCACTGGGTAATCTGCATAACAGATGCAAAATATTATCATACGTTGAAATAATCAATGATGATTTTTAATTAATGCGTTTTACCCAAGAAACAGAGAAAATTCAGATTAATAAATGAAACATACCAATCGATATATGTAACCTTGGGGCTTCCAGTGAAGATTAATGTGAAATTTAAATGTGATTTTATTTTGTAGAGATATTTTTGTATCAAAGACCTGATTTTTATTTACAGAAGTCAAGATTATTGTTTTGATTGCTTTCTGTACAGGAGTTGTGTATCATTTTTTTTCAATCATGTCAAATTAAATTGTCTGAAGTTTTAGTATTGCGTCGATATGCAACCTGAAGACTTTCTAAATATAAATATGTACTAAGAAAATATTTAGTTGGCGCCTAAGGTAATAAAGACTTATATTGTATATATATAATTATACGAAATCGTTGCCCTTACTTTTCATTATAAGAGATTCGTTAAGTGTTTTGTTAACTACTCTAATTAATATTGAAAAGTAATCGTAAGCCAAAATAACTCCTACAAATGTTATTTCAATTTTCATCTTGCTAATCCGTTCAGTATATGTATTTATTAAGAATTACAATCGGTTCGTACATTTTTAATTCAATTAATTTCTAATTAGGTCTACAAATATTTTTGCAAGAGAATAACAATTTATTTCCCCCAGGTAATCGACACGTTTTCAATTAGCTTCGATAAGCAACTGAGTTATTAATCGAATTTATTAGAAGTACAGATTTACAATCACTGTAATAAGCTTCAATATCAATGTTGGTAATTAAGTGGAATCCCAGTGGGTTTTGTTCTTAGTGTTGTTGCTAAAGAGGAAGCGAAGGAAATGTTATGTAATTTAAAAGAACAAGATGATAAAGTCGTGTCATTCAAAACGTGCAAAATTAAAGAAAACCTACATAAATATATTTAAACAATACCCAGCAAAATGTTCGATGCCAAAGATGCTATTCAAGAATGGGTGCAAGTGAAATGGAATGTCATTTTTTCAGCATCTTCACTCATTCTTTTTACAAGAGCGTGACCCCCAAAAGATGCAATTCATTTTCAGATCCTAAGCATGTCATCTTTACTAACTGGATGGAATGACATCTTCAACAATTCTTTGGCATGGCATCTATACCAATCCTTTGGCATGCCATCTTAACCAATTCCCAAGAATAGCATTTTCACTAATCTTTGGCATGTCATTTTCACCAACCCTTTGGCATGTAATTTTCACGTCTTGTTCGGAAAATGGAAAATGCTGTATTGAAAAATGATTTTCATTTTTTTTATTTTATTAATTCAAAGGAATTAATGAAATAAGTATAATTTATTTATCATCATAAAGTTTACATCTATAATTGCAGTTTGTTCTCAATGTTGTAACAGTAGTTAATATGTTTGTTTTCTCATTTTGCTTAATCTGACTCTGGGTCTATCAGTCGTAAGAATGTGGCTATTTCGCTATTTGTATGGTTTGTAACCACAAAGCTGCAATCTTAAGTTTCTTAGCAGGATTGGTAGGACAATTGAAAAGGAGCTGTGTGTCGTGTCATCAGTACTTACCTTATAGGAATTTTGACGGCTTCACCATCCCGAGCGTATTGACGCAAAACTACTCTGGTTTCCTGACAGCTGGCGCTTCTCAGCTGCGATAGATGGTGGATGTTCTCCAAAGACCGCATTCACACGATAACTGTTTACTGCATCTGTGACTGCATTCGTGTGAATGCTATTTAAACCTGGTTGAAAGGCTTGTTGATCTAGAGGTTCTCTCTTGTAACGTTAGACTTCTCTTTCTAGATTATGAGCACGGCTTGCTCTGAGTGAGTCCTCTGCTAATACGGAGATGGCCTTCAGCGCAGTTGTTGTGCTGCTTACGAATCCTGGAAAGTTATTTCTGATGCTGGAAGAACTATAGCCACGAGGGTCCTTGCTACGGGCGACAAAAGCGAAATCAGTTTGTAAGATTCACCTTTGCTGGCATCCTTTTCGGGCTTCAGTAGCTGGCCTATTTTCCAGACTTCTGGGAACGATGTGTTTGGCAAGCGACAGGTTGTAAATTTAAGTGAGAAACTTGACTTCCGGCCGTCCCAGTTTTTGCAGTCTAAACACCGCCGCTGCACGCAACAGAGTTTACTTCCTCCGCAACAGGTTTTCATATTACAAAAGGATTTTACTTCCCATCAGTGCAGTGCAGATTTCGACATTGACTCCAACTGCAGATTACTATTTCGTGAATTTTATTTTACAACGTTTTGGAAATGTTTGTTGTTTTGTAGGGATCTACAAATCGACTTGTTGAGCGGGGTTCTCTATTGCAGGCAAGGAAACTTTTATAATTGGTCTGTTCCTTTACTTTTAAAAATGGTAATTGTTGCAAAAATGGTAAAAGTGGTGAGCTGCTCTCATATAAATTGTATGCTTTTAAAAGTAAGGAAACACTTTGCGGGTAAAAACTGGTAACCTCAGGCACGTAAAGGAACACGACTAATACCAAAGAGTGTAGTACGACTCTGCTTTTAGCTCAATGATTGGGACTTCCTAGCATAATAAATCTTATGTTGCTTTAAACGTACATATTTAGATAAATAAAAGAATATATACACGTGTAAAAATAAAAACACAAAATTCATGTCTATTGGATCGATGGAATGGGTTCAAATGCTAAGGAAAAGATCGGATCTATCACGACTTCCTTTGAATTGGTTGAAGTGCTGATGAAACGATCGGATCTTTCACGACATCCTTCGAATGGGTTCAAATGCTGATGAAAAGATCGGATCTTTCACGACTTCATTTGAATCAATGCAAAAGATCCAGTGAAATCATGGCATCTCATGGAACCACTTCCATAAAATTTTGCTGGGTATATTTAAGATAAATAAATTCTTTTCAAATTAAAATTATTAGGGTAGTACAAGTTAAGATTTGAGGACAAATTAGGAACATAGAAAGTCGAATATTACACTATGCAACAGATTTGGGGCGATTTTGTACAAAAATATTTTTACATTTTAATAAAATAAATTTTTTTTAAAGTATGTTAATGCCTTCTGAAAACGCGCCGCAGTCAAAAATATATATAGTGGAAAAAAACGCGCGATTTTTTCAAAAATATTTGGTCAAATGTAAAGCAAATATAAAGTTATTTAAAAAACATATATTTAATGATCATTCCTAAATAAGGAAAGAGCCGTTCGAATCGTTCGATTTTGAAAAAACTTATTTTCACTCTTTAAGAAAACAAAAAGTTTTTGTAAAAATATGCAAATTCCTTCTGAAAAACAATGAACGCCGAAGATGAAAATTATTTTTAACAAGTGAGCAAAGGCTATAGTCGGGACGGAGCCGACTATGTAATACCCTACACCACTACCTCTGTGCATAAGTTTTTCACTGCTAAACATTTATTTTAGGGAATATTATCCGACTATCACCAAATTCAATATACTTCTTCCTCTACGGGACCCCATAACCAACAAAAATTTAGTGGCCATCCGATCAAAATTACGACCTGTAGCGTGATTGCAAAAAATGGAAGAATTAGATGCATTACCGACTATTGTGGTATCTCCCTTGTTGGACCACCTTCGCCAACCTACTTTACACCAGTGTAAAGGTAATATTTTCTTCTTCCATTGACAGGTTTTGTCGTTGGAATACTCCTACTAGAAGCCGTTATATTCACAAAGAATAAAATTTTGAATTTGTCTCCACATGAGTTTTCCCCATTCCGACCCCTAAATATAGTCCGACTATTTCCAAAATCAATAGGCCTTTGTGGGGCCCCCATCTACTCCCAAAATTTCGTGACTATCCAATCAAAATTCCAACCTGCAGCGTGATTACAAAAAATGGTAAAATTGGATATATTACTGACTTTTGCGATATCTCAGTTGTTTGCCCACTTACGTCAACATACTTTGCATCAATATAAAGGAGATCTTTACTTCTTCCATTGACGGGATTTCCTTTTGGAATTCTTCTACCAGAAGCGGAGATATTCGCATAAGAAAAAAAACGTTGACTTTTTGCTTCTTCCGACAACTGAATATTATCCGACTATCACCAAACATAATAGGCTTCTTCCCTGAGGGACCCGCATCAACTCCCAAAAAAAAATTCGTGACGATCCGATCCAAATTGCGACCTGTAGCGTGATTACAAAAAAAAAATCGGAAAATGGGATACATTACCGACTAGTGCGATATCTCTGTTGTTTGACCACCTACGACAACCTACTTTACATCGTTGTACAGGTGATATTTTCTACTTTCCTTCCCAGGTTTTGCTTTTGATATACTTCTTAAAGTAACAGAGATATTGGCTTTGAAATTAAACGTTGAACTTTTCTCTAAATAAGTTTTTGACCATACCGACACCTGAATATTATCCGACCATCATCAAAATCAATAGACTTCTTCATCTGTGGGAGCCCCATTTACCACCAAAATTTCGTGACGATCCAATCAAAATTGCGACCTGTTGCGCGATTTCGAAAAAAATTTAAAAATGGGATGTATTACCGACTATTGCTATATCTCCGTTATTTGGCCACCTACGCCAACCTACATCATTGTAAAGGTGGGATATTCTACTTTCATGCTTTGCTTTTGGAAGCTCCCCATCCAAAGCTGTGATATTCGTCATTATAATTAAAATCGCAAAATTAAAAGTTGGGTTGTATTAGCGACTATTGCGATATCTTCGTTGTTTGACCACCTACGACAACCTACGTTACATCGTTGTAAAGGTGATATTTTCTACTTTCATTGCTTTTGATATACCCATTATAGATGCGGAGATATGCGCTTAGAAATAAAACATTGACTTTTTCTCCAAATAAGTTTTTTGCCCATTCCGACCCCTGAATATTATCCGACCATCACCAAAATCAATAGGCTTCTTTCCCTCCGGGACCCTCATCAACACCTAAAATTTGGTGATGATCCGATCAAAAATGCGACCTGTAGCGTGATAACAAGGTTTAGATGGACGGACGGACGGACACACATAGCCAGATCGACTCAGCTCGTCGAGACATTTATTTTGGTATACAGTGAGTGTCAAAAATATTCGGTTTTCAATTTCACCAATAATTACACCTCAGTATTTTAGAAGACCATACCCAATATCCGAAAAACCAAATACTTAAACAAATGTTGGTCCTGTAGCAATTAAAAAATGTACGTAACATGGATCCATGGCGACCCTATAAACTAGAATAACAAAGGAAATGTTGTTAACCCTGTTTTCTATGCGTCAAAAATATTCGGTTTTTGCAACTTTTGTTAAATATTTTGGCAAATTACAGGTCATTATCGAACTTTTTCTGCAATATTAGTATACATTTTAATAATTGTGAACAGAATCTTTTTTCCTGTGTGCAAAAATATTATATTTTATAGCAAATTGTTAAAATTTAGGGCTAAGGATAAACGCTATCCTAGAAAAGAGAAAACTGGTTATTATAAAAACAGCAGAAATAAAAGGAAATTTTACTTATTTTTGAATATTTAGTCAAATATAGTTGAAATAATGTGCAAAAGTCACGAAAATATAGAAATAATAGATTTCGTGAAACACATAAGCCAGCCATGACCACGGACTGGGAGAGAAGGTAGAGGAATCTCCAGAAAAATTACGGCTAAATCTCCCTTAATTATTTTGAAATTGGTCACCGAGTCCTAATGACTTTCAGAAGATAGAAAATATGCAATTACATTCCATAAAAATCGTAAGGATAAAGCCTTTCATGGGGGAAAGGTCAGTATTTCTTTTTGCATATGTATGCTACTTTGCTGGTATATGCCCTCCAGGAAGTAATATATGGACCCTATTTTATTTTGTTTTTAATTTTCCTACAAAAGTAATGATCCATTTAACCCACTAGATAATATGAGATCATCATCCAAAACTGTAGGCATGTTCTTCGACCAGAACTCTTACATCGTGCAAAATCTCGTGACTATTGATCTATAACTGCGACCTCTAGCGTGCTTCTGATTACACTACAAACAAATAACTGGATATATTAGGATGTAACTCTGTTACCTGAGCACGTAAATCTACATAATTGGCATCAATGGAAAGGTCAAGAAATGGCCTTCCAAATGTTATTTACGTGACCGGAATGTATCTTCCAAGAATACAAATATAAGCTGTATATTAAAAATGTTCACAATTTTTACACAAAAGTTGTGGTCCACTTAGTTAAAATTTAACTTAACTTAGTTAAAATTTCGAGGCGACCGGACTATTATTGCGATCTACAGAGTAGCTACAAAATCGGATAAAAATTAAGTTTTTGGACCATTTCACCCGCTATTTCACGATCATCACCAATAACAATAGGTGTCTATTCTGGTCTGAACTTGACCTCCATGCAAAACTTCGTCTGGCACCCATATTTCGCGGTGTAACATGTTTTTTCCCAAAACAAACTTATAACAAACTTATATATAGTGGTGTAGGGTATAAAAAGGATGTGGCAGGTAGCCATTTACCACAAAACTATGCAATATTTTTTCAATAACAAACATTACAAGTTAGTTTAAAATGTGCTCTTTCAGATGAACCAAAAATCTACTTAAAAATATTGGTAGATTTCTTTGAAAAAATTTATGAGAAAGCAATTTTTTGGGATAACTCCTTAACGCTGGTTTTAAGTTGTTCTTCACGCTGACAACTAAGTTTATCATTTTAGAATAAACACTCTTATCCTACTGTTTTTCTTTGCAAAAAAATTAAAATTTCCCTTTAAATAACTAAAATATGAACATAATATTATCAAGAAATTTTTCATTAAACAAATTTCGAAAATATATCCATGGTTACCTTAAGACGAAATAAGCTCTTACTGAATTCAATTGGTATAAAGCTGCTTTTGAAGTTATTATTTCAGTTAAATAAAATACAATAATAAAGGCCTCCACAGTAATGCCGTATTCATCATTTAGTTTTCCTTTCAGGCTTTCAAAAGCAAAGAGTCCCTGTTAATAATCCGGATTGATGCAATATGACCAACGTTAGAACCAAATGAAATCAAATTAAATCAATGGACCGCATAATTTCTGCTGGAAAAGTATGAATCTGTCATCAGGTATTGTACAAACGCAGCATGCAATTATTTTGTGAAACGAAAAGTCCGCCAATATAATGCGAATAAAGTATTGAAGAAATTCCATTCATATAAAACCATCCAATCAACATGGATAAATGAAAGAATACTTAGAAGTGAACAATGGTTCATTTGTCCATTCCCCCACTTCAATTAGCGGTCTTTATCAGGAAATGTAGTTGGGGATCGAAATAATAAACCAAAAATGTGAATGAATATCTTTTCCAATGTTCTTTGTGAAATTAAAGTAAATCCTATTCCAAAAGTGTATTATAGGACACAGTACCGTATGCAGCAACCGTGTGCAAGCCAATCTGATAGTGTGTGCGTTCGTTTGTAATTCAATATGATACGCTTATTAGTCAGCTTTAGATAAACTTAGCATGTGGTCGGCCAGTAACTTTTGTGGATGCTTGTTGTATAAAATTCTCTAAGGATTATTTTATTTTGCTAATATAGTCATGTGGGATCGAAATCAATAGTAAACTAAAATTATTTTTTGAATGCACACAAAAACAAGTTAATTGAACGTTAATAATTCTGTACTTTAAATTTGCAGTGCAAACTTGTTGCCTTCTTCGAAAATACTATTAAAATTTCTAAGTTTATACTAATATAAATATGATAATTTAAGTAGAAGTTTAGAAATTTCCAATTTTGGAAAAGGGATTTGGGTTTCAAATGATAATATGTAATGTGAGACAATAGCAGGAAAGGAGTAAAATAAATAAACAAGTAAGAACGGCGTTAAGTTATACCCTCCACCACGAATTGTATTGAAGAAACTGGAACAATTAGTTTCCTTTCGTTTATGAAGAAGGCTGAATACCAAATTTCAGCAAGTTCGGTAAAACAATGTGGGGAGGTACAGTTCCATGGGGGCTATATCAAAACGTCGATCTATACCTACAAACTTCTGGCGGAAAGTTTTAGACTCCAAGGAGACTAAATACCAAATTTCCGATATTTCGGTAAAACCTTTAAAACCCGTGGACCTGTACTGGTAATTCCCTTCTGCAATATTTTATAAGCACATGAAAGACTAAATGATAAGTTTCAATCTTCCGGTGCGATATTGACGTCACAACCTTCTAAACGAAGGTGCGGACCTTTGCCGACAAATTTCATATGGAACGCTTTATACCCCATATGAAGATCAAATAACAAATTTCAGCCATTTCGGTGTAATGTTGAGGCCACAACCATCAAAATACCGGATATTGGGATGTACCGTTCTGTGGGGACTATACTAAGGCGCTTGCCTGTAGCGACAAATTTCTGAGGGAAAGTTTTATACCAACAGCGAAGACTAAATATAAAATTTCAACCACTTGTAAGAAATATTGAAGCCACAACCTTATACTGAAAATCGGGAGGTACGTTTTATAAGGGCTATATGAAGGCGTGGACTTATACCGACAATTTTCTGGGTGAAAGTTTTGTACCCCCAACGAAGACTAATTACCAAATTTCAGCCATTTCGGTGTTATATGAGACTAAAACCTTAAAAATACCGAAAGTCGGGCGTACTGTTCTATGGGGGCTATATCAAAACGAGGACCGATATAGCCCATTTGCAATATCAACATCCAAGGAGTAATAGAAATTTCTGTACCAATTTAAAAAGCTCTATCTTAAAATTGCGAGCTGTATCTTGATTTCAACAGACGGACGGACGGACGTACATGTTTATATCGACTTAGGACTGATCAAGATTATATATACTTTGTAGGGTCTCCAATGAATATTTAGATGTGTTACAATTATGGTGGAGGGTATAATAAATATCCTTTCTACAAAAAGTACTGAACCTATTTTTCTGAAATTATCAGGGAATGAACAGGGATGGCCCCCGGTTAAAATAGGCTACAAATTCAGTTGAATTTCGAAAGGGGCAGGGTATTTCCCCTATACTCTATTTTTTAAAAATGTTATATTTACAATAATTACAAATGTATCTATTTGGAAGTTAATTTGCGAGGCAATTGTGGTTGTGTCTCCGACCTTACCCACTTTTTTAGGGCCCAAAGACTTGACCATACCCACTTTTTAAAAACATCTACAAAACTACTGAACCGGATGGCCCCCGGTGAAAATAGTATGCATATCTTTATGAATAAAAATCAAATCGCTCAGTTACTCAAAGAGTGACACATCTCAAAAAATCAAGTTTCGATAATAACGCGTTTTAAGTTGGAGATTGAAATTTGACTTCCCAACTTAAAAAGAATATTACACTAAAACTAAAATAACCACTTGGACCCTATTTTGCAACCAGATAGCCAGATATCAGTGCTAAATTTCTGTGATTTGAAGTGTTTTAGTGCTTCATAAACTCAAAAAACGTTTGTATTGAATTATGCGAAACTCGTAGTAATTGACCTGTATCTCGTCGAGTTTTAGAGATATCAACATGAATTTTACGCAAGATAAAGTAGAAGTCGTAGAAAAAATAGAAATTGCTAACTCAGAAAACGCAATTTTTGAGTTATGTCACTCTTTGAGTAAATTAGCGAAATGCTGTCATAACCCAAATTAGATTTTTAATGGAAAGAAAAGTTTACCACGCTCAATTTTTTCAATTTTTATTTAAATCTTTTCGGCAAAACCTAATGAAATTATCAGGGGATGTACAGGGATGGCCCCCGAAAACAGGCTACATATTTCATTGAATTTTAGAGGGGGCGGGGTACCTCCCCTATGCGATATTTTTAAAAAACGTTAAATTTGCAAAAATTATGCATCGGTTTAAAAATTTACGGATTAATCTACAATCTAGGTACTTCCTTAGGGCCTAAACACCTGACCACGCCTGTTTTTTTTTTTTAAATATGTCATAACTCCAATACTACTAAAGGGATTTCCACAAAATTTTGCAGCAAAACCTCAATGTTTGCCGTTGTTATGTATATTTTATGAATTTGGGAAGAGGTGGAGTACCTTCCCCATGCGTTTCTCTTAAACGCTATATGTATAAGCCAAACTTATGATTATATCGGTTTCAGCATACATTTTGGTAGGCAATGAAGTTGTGTGCAACCTAGGTACATATTGTAATTTGTGGTCACAAAACTTCTCCACCAATCGGCAACATCGTCCATGTTGATATATATCTCCCATAGAACGGTACCTCACGAATTTCGGTATGGGAGTAAAATAGCACGGTCCAGAATGCCAATGGTCTGACTTTGATATATTGCCACAACAGTTTTTAGATATATGTAACTTTAAAATAAAAATGTACTTTATTAATACTAATGAGAAAACTAATTTGGAGTAATCGGTGAAATAAATTTTGAATATACAGTCGAAATCGCTTATAACGTCTGTCAAGGGAACGACGGAATTTGTCGCTATAACTGATATGTCGTTATAAGCTATAGGGCTATAAAGTGCCCCAGAGATTTGGGACTTTTGGATATCGTCACTATAACCGATATGCCGTTATAAACGACGACGTTAAAAGCGATTTCGACTGTATTTCTTAAAATTTTAAATTAAGATTCTCTATAAATTATCATAAATTAAAACCAAATAACGGCATTCAGTACATCGCTCTTGCTTATTCAGCCTAATCGAAGAAATAACTCTTTCTTTAGCATAAATAATTTAAAAACAAGCAAATAAATTTCGAACAAACGAATAGCGGATTTCACCACCACCATTTCAATAATTCAGTGGTCGCACGCAACAATTTCTTTTCTCTAAATATTTGTCTTTTTGAAATATCAACAATAATCGTGTAATACTTCCTCGATTGTGGTTTGATTTTTGCATCAACGTAATGTTGATGTTTTTCATTGCTCTTTAAACATTTCGGAAAAATTCTTTGATCTTTCCCTTTTGTTGGTGGCGTTCATTATATTGAACACATTTCAGTGAATAGGGCAACAACATTTTGTGGTAATGATTAAATACACAATTTATACAAGCGAAATAAGCAAAACACATAAATTAAGACAAACACACAAATGTTTTGTGATTAAATGTTGGAATGGCAAATTGGTAAATAAACGAAACCTTGTGTTTCATTTAGTTCAACAGTTGTAGAAATGCAAAAAACGTCAAAGAAAACAAAAAAAACGAAATGATATGATATGAAAGAGTTGTTGTTTATGTTTGAATATTATTTAAACAACATTCACAAGGAATCAACCTAAGTAATGGTCTAATTAAATAAAAATAAAACATTTTATTTAGTATGATTTGATTTTTTAAATATTTTTAAAAAAATTTTAAAAGCTTTATTGTTGGTATATAAAGATGGTTTAATTTAAGGTTTATTGATATTTCAACCAGAACTGATTTGTTTACAAATTTGTCACCATTATTATTGCAATTATTAGAATAGCCCGCACCGAACGGCAAAATTGAGCTACTTAAAAGGACAAACCATTTTGTGTAGAAAATTTCAAAATATTGACTTAAAGACCAATATCCATAATCTTGTAGGAAATATTACGGCAAATATTCTTTTATATAAAGAGGGTCAGTTCATGTTTCCATTGTTGATATATGTGGTTAGATAACTAAGTCGACAGGTACCAGATCTCAGCCTGACCAGATGGTATCATACCTACGGCGTTGCATAATGCATATCACCCATTATTATTATTATTATTATTATTATTATTATTATTATTATTATTATTATTATTATTATTATTATTATTATTATTATTATTATTATTATTATTATTATTATTATTATTATTATTATTATTATTATTATTATTATTATTATTATTATTATTATTATTATTATTATTATTATTATTATTATTATTATTATTATTATTATTATTATTATTATTATTATTATTATTATTATTATTATTATTATTATTATTATTATTATTATTATTATTATTATTATTATTATTATTATTATTATTATTATTATTATTATTATTATTATTATTATTATTATTATTATTATTATTATTATTATTATTATTATTATTATTATTATTATTATTATTATTATTATTATTATTATTATTATTATTATTATTATTATTATTATTATTATTATTATTATTATTATTATTATTATTATTATTATTATTATTATTATTATTATTATTATTATTATTATTATTATTATATTATTATTATTATTATTATTATTATTATTATTATTATTATTATTATATTATTATTATTATTATTATTATTATTATTATTATTATTATTATTATTATTATTATTATTATTATTATTATTATTATTATTATTATTATTATTATTATTATTATTATTATTATTATTATTATTATTATTATTATTATTATTATTATTATTATTATTATTATTATTATTATTATTATTATTATTATTATTATTATTATTATTATTATTATTATTATTATTATTATTATTATTATTATTATTTATTATTATTATTATTATTATTATTATTATTATTATTATTATTATTATTATTATTATTATTATTATTATTATTATTATTATTATTATTATTATTATTATTATTATTATTATTATTATTATTATTATTATTATTATTATTATTATTATTATTATTATTATTATTATTATTATTATTATTATTATTATTATTATTATTATTATTATTATTATTATTATTATTATTATTATTATTATTATTATTATTATTATTATTATTATTATTATTATTATTATTATTATTATTATTATTATTATTATTATTATTATTATTATTATTATTATTATTATTATTATTATTATTATTATTATTATTATTATTATTATTATTATTATTATTATTATTATTATTATTATTATTATTATTATTATATTATTATTATTATTATTATTATTATTATTATTATTATTATTATTATTATTATTATTATTATTATTATTATTATTATTATTATTATTATTATTATTATTATTATTATTATTATTATTATTATTATTATTATTATTATTATTATTATTATTATTATTATTATTATTATTATTATTATTATTATTATTATTATTATTATTATTATTATTATTATTATTATTATTATTATTATTATTATTATTATTATTATTATTATTATTATTATTATTATTATTATTATTATTATTATTATTATTATTATTATTATTATTATATTATTATTATTATATTATTATTATTATTATTATTATTATTATTATTATTATTATTATTATTATTATTATTATTATTATTATTATTATTATTATTATTATTATTATTATTATTATTATTATTATTATTATTATTATTATTATTATTATTATTATTATTATATTATTATTATTATTATTATTATTATTATTATTATTATTATTATTATTATTATTATTATTATTATTATTATTATTATTATTATTATTATTATTATTATTATTATTATTATTATTATTATTATTATTATTATTATTATTATTATTATTATTATTATTATTATTATTATTATTATTATTATTATTATTATTTTATTATTATTATTATTATTATTATTATTATTATTATTATTATTATTATTATTATTATTATTATTATTATTATTATTATTATTATTATTATTATTATTATTATTATTATTATTATTATTATTATTATTATTATTATTATTATTATTATATTATTATTATTATTATTATTATTATTATTATTATTATTATTATTATTATTATTATTATTATTATTATTATTATTATTTATTATTATTATTATTATTATTATTATTATTATTATTATTATTATTATTATTATTATTATTATTATTATTTTATTATTATTATTATTATTATTATTATTATTATTATTATTATTATTATTATTATTATTATTATTATTATTATTATTATTATTATTATTATTATTATTATTATTTATTATTATTATTATTATTATTATTATTATTATTATTATTTTATTATTATTATTATTATTATTATTATTATTATTATTATTATTATTATTATTATTATTATATTATTATTATTATTATTATTTATTATTATTATTATTATTATTATTATTATTATTATTATTATTATTATTATTATTATTATTATTATTATTATTGTTATTATTATTATTATTATTATTATTATTATTATTATTATTATTGTTATTATTATTATTATTATTATTATTATTATTATTATTATTATTATTATTATTATTATTATTATTATTATTATTATTATTATTATTATTATTATTATTATTATTATTATTATTATTATTATTATTATTATTATTATTATTATTATTATTATTATTATTATTATTATTATTATTATTATTATTATTATTATTATTATTATTATTATTATTATTATTATTATTATTATTATTATTATTATTATTATTATTATTATTATTATTATTATTATTATTATTATTATTATTATTATTATTATTATTATTATTATTATTATTATTATTATTATTATTATTATTATTATTATTATTATTATTATTATTATTATTATTATTATTATTATTATTATTATTATTATTATTATTATTATTATTATTATTATTATTATTATTATTATTATTATTATATTATTATTATTATTATTATTATTATTATTATTATTATTATTATTATTATTATTATTATTATTATTATTATTATTATTATTATATTATTATTATTATTATTATTATTATTATTATTATTATTATTATTATTATTATTATTATTATTATTATTATTATTATTATTATTATTATTATTATTATTATTATTATTATTATTATTATTATTATTATTATTATTATTATTATTATTATTATTATTATTATTATTATTATTATTATCATTTGCGACCATATAAAGTATATATATTCTTGATCAGGGTAAAATTCTGAGTCGATCTGTGCACGTCCGTCCGTCCGTCCGTCCGTCCGTCTGTGGTAATCACTCTAGCATCCACAAAAATGGAGATAGGACGCTGAAATTTTGTTTGCAGGCAGGTCAAGTTCGATGATGGGCTATATCGGTCCACGTTTTGGTATAGCCCCCATATAACGGTACCCCCCGATTTACGGTATTTTGACGTTTTTAGCTACATTTTCAGACCGATTTAGCTATAATTTGACATTTAGTGTTCTTAAGTGCCAATAAACTTATATAACAAAAGTTGTGGACATAGGTCCACGTTTTGGTGTAGCCCCCATATAACGGTACCCCCAGATTTACGGTATTTTGCCGTTTTTAGCTACATTTTCAGACCGATTTAGCTATAATTTGAC
>NW_027411755.1:139357076-139403749 GCF_047663935.1 Musca autumnalis | reverse complement strand
TGTTTTTGAAATGAAAATTTTCAATACACACATTTTTACCATTACACAAAACAACCCAACAAACCAACATTACTCGAACAAAACATCATATTTGAATTATAAATTCTTGTGTAGCCACTGGAGAATAAACGAAACTTGATTCTTTTGAAAATAATGAATGTGTATGCTAATTATTACCTTATCCGTGTAATTGTAGGATGTATTTATACGAATTGTTTTTCGTAAATATTATAAAATCAGACTGAATGGTATGTTGGGAAACTATCAAAATGTTTGTGTTTCAAAACCAACACAATAACAAAATATGTTTGTAGTTGTGTGAGCAGCCCTAGTTCAAATTATGGACAAAAAATATGAACGGAATTAGTAAAAAAAACATAATTTTGTTTTTTCTGTGTATCCGTCTATGAAATATAAGGTTAAGCCAGAAATCGGTAAGGAACATAAAAAAACTTATTTTCCACCCATTTCTCTACATTGATGCCAACACAGGTTCCACGTGAATTATTTTTAATGGTCGATATTATGAGATCCCTCCTAAAACACTTCATTTTAAAGAATTTCAGTTATATTATAAGAATATGTTAGCAATTTGCGGATTCTAAAAGGGTGAAAATCGGACTCATCGATTGTAAAACTTTAAACATAAACACCTAACAAAGACTAAATACTAAATTTTAGCATATTTCGTTTTCGTGATGGAGCTAAAACTTTAAAAATTCCCAAAATCGGGAGATACCTTTTATATGACCCGCTGGAGTTTGTCATTTCACCTAACGGGCGCATCCCCATCAGCAGATAGGGAGAGGCGATGTCTGGAAAATAACTTCTGATAAGACCTGCTCGGTACAGTGGGCCTCAGGGAATCAATTTTTTCCAACAAGAATTAAAAAGTATTAGTCGGCTTTGCCGACAGATATACATATACCTTCAACCTGTGTGAATTAAAATATTCATCTATGGACAACCAAAATCCTGTTCAAAGAAAACATGTATTTTGTAGATTAAAGCTTAAAAGTGTTGCGGGGGAGGTACATCGGCATAGTCCATTTTGGAAGTGGATCTTATTTTGGGAGCCATTTCTTTCATCTAGATAGCGCGCCCTCCAGTTACTTCAGTTTTTTACCGTATAGATAGGTTTTGGCATAATATCGCTTTAAAGAGGACCATAAGGACTTGCATCGGTATAATTTTTCACAGAACCTTCAAACAGATCCTAGGCTGCACTTAAATAAAAATGTTAAACTTTTATGGGGGGGGGGGGTACCCTAAGGAGGAGACCGATATGGACCATTTTCAAAGTTAAATTGCATTTGGACAAAATATTAGGTGCTACCCGAAGGAGTTGACATGCGTAGTCCATATTCGATCCTGATATATATCTCGTATAAATATTACGATGAGACATATTTTGCCCGACCCAGGATTCAGTTACTGGTAGCGACTGAGATTTCGAATCTGATTGAGAAAACAAAACAAATATAACCGTCATTGAAATTCCAAATTAAGAGGACGTCGAAAAGATTGTAGACAAAGTTAGCAAGAGCATTGCAAAATTAGCAATACATAGGAAACAGATGTCTGTGGCTCACTGGCGAATGTTCAGGAAGACCAAAGAATATATCGTAGGACGCTCCCAAAGGGACCATTGTGACGCCGGAAGTCGACTCTTGTTTCCGGCCACACATATTTTATCCTTGACCAGCGAAGTGCTGGTATTGTTATATATTGTTTTCGTTAATCTTTGAATTGTTTCCTTTCTTATCATATTATCATATCACCTAATGAATTGTATGCTATTGAATTTTACATTTTCCTTGTTATCGCTTTATTTCGTTGAATTACATATTTGAATACATGCGAGCATAAACATGTTTATTTTTCTCTGAATTATTAATGTACTCTCGTTCTTGTTTATACCAACGATCGTCGGCAAACAAGATCATCAAGTAAACAACCACTCTAGTTAGAGCTAGTAGACAACAACTCCAATTCGAGTTCGTAAACAACAAGCAACAACATGCACGGGAATAGGGCACGGAGGAGTTCGTAAACAACCACTCCAATTCGAGTTCGTAAACAACAAGCAACAACATGCACGGGAATAGGGCACGGAGGAGTTCGTAAACAACCACTCCAATTCGAGTTCGTAAACAACAAGCAACAACATGCACGGGAATAGGGCACGGAGGAGTTCGTAAACAACCACTCCAATTCGAGTTCGTAAGCATGGTGGAGTTCGTAAACAACCAGCCACACCGGCGCACGGTGGAGTTCTTAATAATCTAATAGGGAACCTTAGAAAATCTAATGTTGGCAGACGTAACCAACCAACAACAAAAGGGAGCCCAGGAGTTGTACCGCGTTGTTCGTAAACAACCAATAACAACATGCAAAGGGATAGGTTTTGGAGTCGACGCCGATGGTAGTCAAGGACCCTATAAAAGGACGCGGCAAGCTGACAGCAGGGACAGTCAGTGAAAGTGAAAGTTATCAAGTGTACGCAGAGTATTCCAGTGCCGTGTCAAAGTACCCTATTAAGGAAAAGAAGACCAAAGGAGAGTAGAGTGAGAAAAGCCAAGTGTCCTAGTGCCGGTGTGTGTGTGAGTTTCCCCAAGCCATCCACACATCCACGATCGAACCGAGGAAGCCCAGCGTGAGGCGATTGAGTTTCCACAGGCCAATCGCGACCTCCCTTCAGAAAGGCTGTGCATCACCACTTCAGAGGCGATTGAGTTTCAGCAGGCCAATCGCGGCGTCCCCTTAAGAAGGCTGTACATAGCCACTCCAGCGTCGTGTAACGCCCTGGTCCCGAGAACCGTCCAAGGTCTCACCTCCCAGGTCTCGAACCCCACCCCGGACACCACCAGCGCACAAGTGCCATTGTGTGAGTGAGTTTCCCAGGCCACTCGCATATTCGTGAGAGGACTGTAGAAGCGTTAGGCGACTGAGTTTCCACAGGCCAATCGTAACTAACCTTCCGGCTCTCCACCACCACCCGGCGCAGTGATCCGTTCGAGAACCGCCCCAGATCCCGTCACGTGTGGCGCACCCGTGGGTTCACCTCCCGGACACAGCCCGAGCATATTGTTTTACCCAATAAAGAGACCGAAGCTACTTCCAACCCCCAAAACAACCTTTTCTTACTCTCCGTCACTAGAATCAATAAATTTCTGGGACGTGCCCTTGCCACCGCGAGCTGCCTCAGCAAACGGAGCCTTAGGTGTCGTTACAGTGGCGCCCGAGCAGGGACGTGAGAGTAAGGTAAAATCTGTAAACACATATAAAGGGGGTGCTTCTGATCCAACAGGATGGCAACCTTGCGTACATCATGGGCATACAGCTTGAGGAAGGAGGAGTTAGGCAATTACCTCAACGAGTTCAGTCTTGACATCACCGGAACGGTAGAGGAACTTAGAAAAAGGTTCGGCCAGTTTCTGGGCGAGGAGCACGGACCAGAAGTTCGTAAACGGCTGCTGCAGCTACAAGAGACCCACGAACCAGCGACATCGAAGCCAGATAGTAAGGGGGGAGTTCCAGCCAAAGGAGGGCTGCTGCTTGCGGTGACCGAGCCCGACGGCACCACCACTCCGTTGGAACGCGGAACCTCTAGACCCTCTACCCCGACGGGTTCACCAAGGAGACGAACAGGACCAACCCCGGGTCCGGATATTAGGGCCATCGCCGATCAAGTCCGGAAATGGAAGATAAGCTTCGATGGGGAAGCTGATCCTCTGGAGTTTCTAGAGAGAGTGGAGGAACTAGCAGATATGTACGCTCTACACCTCGAAATGATGCCTAAGATGATGCCCGAGGTCATGCAAGGCAAGGCATTAGTCTGGTTTCGCAACAACCATCGGCCCTGGAACTCCTGGAACGATTTCCGTGGCGATTTTCAACGGTTTTTCCTGCCGGCACGTCATTTCGAGCAACTAGAGGACGAAATCCGGAGGCGTCACCAAAGGCCGCGGGAAACCTTTCGCGACTATTCCTTAAGCATGCATTACCTGAGTAATGCATTACCTGAGTACCTCTGGTACATCCGGCGGCGGGATTTCCACACTCTGCATGAACTGTTGGACATGGCGGACGATCTAGAGAGCCTGCCTCCCATCGCTACACCACCCCGAGAGCAAAATCGCCGGATGGACCCGACCGAGAGTCAGGCTCCAACTTCCCTACCGACGATAAATCCTAGAAGCGCGTGTCGGCGTTGTGGAATGGATGGACATTTCGCTGCTCGGTGCTAGAACGAGGCTATACTGTTCTGCTGGGAGTGTGGACGGCGAGGCACCCGCACCATTGACTGCTGCCGAAGGACTGCGGGAAACGGCAGCCGGACCCGCCCAAGTCGGGGGGAGACGGGTCCCCAGGTAGCCCACGGAAACCCCCAGTAAGTACCGCCCTCCACATCGAACCTAATCGTTTGGTAGCCATGATAGGAATTGGCGACCAGCGCGTTGCCGCTACGGTAGATACGGGAGCAACAAGTACATTTATCAGCGAGTCTCTGGCACGTTCCCTCAGAGACGACGTTCAACGAACACCCTGTAACATAAGTGTGACTCTGGCGGACGGGTCGCGGCGGCTGGTACGGGAGGCCGTCGAAGCTAAAATCTACCTAGGCAACCAAGTCCGTCCTACTCGGCTATTAGTCATGCCTGACTCCACGGAAGATATTATCATCGGGTTAGATTTTCTATCGAAGATCGGTGCTCGTCTCACGATGGCGGGACTTTCGTGCGTCTTCTCCACCGATGTTACCAAGGGCGACAGAAGCGTAGTGAAGAACTGCTTACACCTGAGCATTACTTGCAGGTGTGACGACCCACATCAGCATTGCCGACGAACAACCGAAAGGCCACCCGTGTCGGGTGAAGCACCATCAGTCAGTGCCCACACAGTCCTAGAACAACAGCAGATCCGACAATTTTTGGACTCTGAGCTCCAAAAGTTTAGAGACATACACGGTCCATCAACGGTCGCAACGCATCGTATCGTCATGAAAGACGATAGACCATTCAAGCTACGGTATGCGGCACGCAACCCTGCCATGCAGGCGATAATCGACGCAAAGGTTAACGAGCTTCTGGCCAATGGGTTCATTGAGCCGTCTTGCAGCCCTTTTAGCTCGCCTATTACGTTGGCACAAAAGAAGAACGGGACGTGGCGGCTGTGCATGGACTTCCGCCATCTTAACAGCCGGTCAGAACCTGTTGCCTATCCACTGCCTCGCATCCAGTCCATCCTTGACCGCCTACGAGACGCTCGATTTGTCAGCAGCATCGACCTGAAGGATGGATACTGGCAGATCCCCTTAGATGAGAGTAGTAAGAAATACACCGCATTCACGGTGGCCGGGAGGGGATTATTCCAATGGCGAGTCATGCCATTCGGTCTTCATTCAGCACCAGCAACGTTTCAGCGGGCGTTAGACAGCGTTATTGGGGCGGAACTGGAACCATTCGCCTTTGCCTATTTGGACGACATCATCGTCAGCGGCAAGTCACTAGAGGAACATCTCGACAACCTCAGGGAGGTATTTCGGAGGTTACGTGCCGCCAAGCTCCGTATCAACCCGGACAAGTGCCAGTTTTTCCAGCGGGAGACGAAGTATCTGGGTCATGTGGTCGGAGGTGATGGAATTCAGACGGATCCAGACAAAGTGACGGCTATATTGGACATGAAACCCCCGCAGAATCTGAAGGAGGTGAGGCGTTTCCTGGGCGTAGTCTCTTGGTACCGCCGATTTATTCCCGAATTCGCCACTTTAGCCAACCGCTTGGCCGTATTGCTGAAGAAGGGGAAGCATTGGCGCTGGACGGAGGACCAGCAGACGGTTTTTGAGCTTCTGAAGGTCAGGTTGACACAGGCTCCGGTGCTGGCATGCCCCGATTTCAGCCGAACCTTCCTGCTACAGACGGATGCCAGCGATTGTGGGCTAGGGGCCGTGTTAACTCAGGAATTCGAGGACGGAGAGCGCGTCATCGCCTATGCCAGCCGCACTTTAAACGGCGCGGAGAAGAATTACTCGGCCACCGAGAGAGAATGCCTTGCCATCGTGTGGGGAATTCGCAAGATGCGACCCTATTTGGAGGGTTATGAGTTCCAGGTGCTGACGGATCATCTGGCCCTGAAATGGCTGAATGCGATCGACAACCCGACAGGGCGCGTGGCGAGATGGGCCTTGGAACTCCAGCAATATCGGTACACCGTTAAATATCGCAAAGGGGGCCTCAATGTGGTGGCGGACGCACTGTCCCGCCAACCGGCCGAATCCCTACAACGGGCCGTGACAGAGACAATGGATGACTGTCCATGGATACGGACAAAAATGACGGAAATGTCACGGAATGCAGCCAAGTTTCCAGACTACGCCGTTGTGGGTCATAATCTTTATCGGCATATTCCGCGACATCCCAGTGACGTAGAGAACACAACATGGAAATTATGCGTCCCAACCCCTTTACGAGCAAGGGTTCTGGAGGAAAACCACTGTCAACCTGCGGCGGGACATTTGGGTATTCGGAAGACTGCTAACCGTATCTCTGAGAGGTACTACTGGCCGGGAATGGTCCGGGACGTTGCCAAGTTCGTGAGAAGCTGTCAGTCCTGTCAACGGTATAAGCCCAGTCAGGTGGCGCCGGCGGGGGAAATGCTCATTTCTATCCCTGAGGAACCTTGGGCGACAGTGTGCGCGGATTTTGTTGGACCTCTACCCCGTACCAAGCATGGGAATACCATGCTCCTAGTGTTTATAGACCGGTTCTCCAAATAGGTGGAGCTGGTGCCTTTACGGAAGGCCACGTCCAGTGGGGTTATCAAGGCATTTCGAGAACGCATATTGGTCAGGTTTGGGGTGCCCAAGGTAATAATCACCGATAATGGCAGCCAGTTCACTAGCCGGGAATTGAGCAAATATCTGCAAGGAATTGGAGTGAAACATCAGTTCACTGCCCCTATTGTCCACAGGAGAACCCGACGGAGCGAGCGAATCGTACGGTGAAGACGATGTTGGCACAGGTGTGCCAGAATCAACACCAGAAGTGGGATGAATACCTGCCGGAAGTTAACCTGGCTGTGAACACTGGCGCCTCGGAGACCACAGGTTTCAGCGCGGCGTATCTGATACAGTGTCGGGAGCCGCGACTACCTAATGCCTTATACGACGAGGTCACGACCGGTACCGGCACAGCGAAGAAGAGCCAGCTGGAAAAAGTAGATGAGCTGCGGGACATTTTTAAGATGGTACGAAGGCAGATCGGGCGAGCCGGGGAAGACCAAAGGCGGTATTATAACTTGCGGCGTCGATCGTGGAAACCCGAGATAGGGGAGGAAGTATGGGTCCGCCAACACCCTCTGTCCAAGGCGGTCGAAAACTTTGCGGCCAAGCTGGCCCCGAAATATGACGGCCCGTACGAGGTGGTTAGCTACATCTCGCCGGTGATCGTGAGTGTGAGAGGCAAGGAACGCGGGGACCTCAGATCGGCACACCTTGGCGAAATTAAACCATCTCACCCGATTAATCATAATACTGATACTAATGAACCTTCTATGTCTTTAACAGTTACTGGCGGGAATCCCGACGACTGTGAAATGGAGAACCAAATCCCTTTACTGAAGACGAAGGCCTACTACAAACAGCAGTGGCAGGACCGACAGGATATACCATCGCCTGATGAGCCTGGAACCAGCAAGCGACTCTGCCAGAGGGCACCGGAAGCACCAGAGGCTACCCACACAGTTCGGTTGGGAGGGGTTACCGAAGGGCCTGTCCGACGACCGGTGGCAATAGTCCGCCCCATGCGAATCCAGCCGAGACCTCCAACGCCGGATATTATCGTAATCTCGGACGCAGAATCAGACACTCCTTCTCACCCAGGGCAGTTCCCGGCCTACAACCCATACGCTCCGAACACTGATGACCAGGTCACGCCCCCACGTCCGACATATGGGTTCCCCAACCCGCCTACGCCGTCACCAATTGTGTCTCCTGGTTCGTCGATCGTGTTCGTTAACGAGGACTCTTCAGCGGAGTCGTCGACGACAGCGGTGACCCCATCGCCCAACGAAACGGTTGAGGAGTGGAGTTCCGGGGAGTGGAGTCCAGATGAGCGGGACGATGTCCTCAGTGTGGTGGTGATATCCGATGACGAGGGCACGGTGATAAGGGATATGACGCCAAATGCAGGTACTGCCAGGAGTGTGACCTCCCCGAGATACACCGATTGAACTGATGCAGAGGTGGAAGAAGACATTCCGGGCACAGAAGCCGAGGCACCAGAGAGTTTTGCCTGGACCGACACAGAGGTCCCCGACAGCGATTCCTGGTCGGGTACGGAGGATCACGATAACGATCCGTGGTCGAATGCCGAGGCCCAAGAGAGTAGTTCGAGGTCGGATTCGGAGGCCGAGGAGAGCAACTTATGTCCAACTTCTTCCCTGGCGTGGCTGCGCAGCGTAGTGGTGATACCAGACGTCAGGGACTCGTGGTATCCATTTGCTAGCCGTGAAGAGTTTCCCCGAGTGGTGCAACAGGAACTACAACGACACATCCGCGTGTCCCGCATAAGCAGCATAAGCAGGTGGTACAGGTATGTGGACGGCGTTATCGGATTTTGGTAAATCGCCAGGGGCGAGTTTTCGTCACGGCCCGAGGCTAACCCGTCCTCCCAGGAGGGGAGGTAGTGTGACGCCGGAAGTCGACTCTTGTTTCCGGCCACACATATTTTATCCTTTACCAGCGAAGTGCTGGTATTGTTATATATTGTTTTCGTTAATCTTTGAATTGTTTCCTTTCTTATCATATTATCATATCACCTAATGAATTGTATGCTATTGAATTTTACATTTTCCTTGTTATCGCTTTATTTCGTTGAATTACAACTCCAATTCGAGTTCGTAAACAACAAGCAACAACATGCACGGGAATAGGGCACGGAGGAGTTCGTAAACAACCACTCCAATTCGAGTTCGTAAACAACAAGCAACAACATGCACGGGAATAGGGCACGGAGGAGTTCGTAAACAACCACTCCAATTCGAGTTCGTAAACAACAAGCAACAACATGCACGGGAATAGGGCACTGAGGAGTTCGTAAACAACCAGCCACACCGGCGCACGGTGGAGTTCGTAAATAATCTAATAGGGAACCTTAGAAAATCTAATGTTGGCAGACGTAACCAACCAACAACAAAAGGGAGCCCAGGAGTTGTACCGCGTTGTTCGTAAACAACCAATAACAACATGTAAAGGGATAGGTTTTGGAGTCGACGCCGACGGTAGTCAAGGACCCTATAAAAGGACGCGGCAAGCTGACAGCAGGGACAGTCAGTGAAAGTGAAAGTTATCAAGTGTACGCAGAGTATTCCAGTGCCGTGTCAAAGTACCCTATTAAGGAAAAGAAGACCAAAGGTGAGTAGAGTGAGAAAAGCCAAGTGTCCTAGTGCCGGTGTGTGTGTGAGTTTCCCCAAGCCATCCACACATCCACGATCGAACCGAGGAAGCCCAGCGTGAGGCGATTGAGTTTCCACAGGCCAATCGCGACCTCCCTTCAGAAAGGCTGTGCATCACCACTTCAGAGGCGATTGAGTTTCAGCAGGCCAATCGCGGCGTCCCCTTAAGAAGGCTGTACATAGCCACTCCAGCGTCGTGTAACGCCCTGGTCCCGAGAACCGTCCAAGGTCTCACCTCCCAGGTCTCGAACCCCACCCGGACACCACCAGCGCACAAGTGCCATTGTGTGAGTGAGTTTCCCAGGCCACTCGCATATTCGTGAGAGGACTGTAGAAGCGTTAGGCGACTGAGTTTCCACAGGCCAATCGTAACTAACCTTCCGGCTCTCCACCACCACCCGGCGCAGTGATCCGTTCGAGAACCGCCCCAGATCCCGTCACGTGTGGCGCACCCGTGGGTTCACCTCCCGGACACAGCCCGAGCATATTGTTTTACCCAATAAAGAGACCGAAGCTACTCCCAACCCCCAAAACAACCTTTTCTTACTCTCCGTCACTAGAATCAATAAATTTCTGGGACGTGCCCTGGCCACCGCGAGCTGCCTCAGCAAACGGAGCCTTAGGTGTCGTTACACCATGAACACTCCTTCCACTTCTTCGAAAGCGGGGAAGATGATCAGATCTCCGCAAAGCCGACGAAGTAGAAATATAACTCAACACCTTCAAATGTTTCTCTACACCTTTCAAATGCTAACCGTGTCAACCGTGCCCCGTTTTATGCTTTCAAAACATTAAATTCGTCCATGCAGCATATAACTGCAACAGGAAATCCATAGTTTGGAGATCCAAGATTACCTTCAAGATTACGTTTGAATGGTCCGGGGATAATAATTGTCACACAGTTAATTGTCTGGTCAGTAGTGTCTTATTCTATGCGGCAATAGGTTAAGATGGACAGAACCACGGTTATATTCATCCAGTGTATGTCTTGTGGTGTAAGACTTTAAATTTTATTATTATCCAAGTTCCTTGCCAATCCTTTTCCAATGAAATTTTTACAGAAGTAGAGTGCAACAACATATTTCTTTGTCCGCTCCTCGATGTTCCCTTTTCAGTAGCGAGAGAAGGTTATAATTCAACAACTATAATTCAATGTAGGTCCAATATTATTGAGCTAATATGAATCGGGGTGCACTCATTGTTATGAGAGAAGTCTCTCCCTAATCCCTTCTGGGATGTTTGTGGAACAATTATAGTTTTCGAGGCACTCAAGAATTCCATTTATTACAGGAAAACAGAGTAAGGAGGGGGAGAAATCTCCCCTGCGGTCCACCTGCTCTAACAGTTTTCCCCACGGAGCTGTCTCCTATGTGTGAATTAAGGATCCTGCTATTCAGCATCTTAATAATCCTCTCCATTGCAATTGAGGTTAATCCCGTTGAGGCATTACGGATGGATTCCTTCTAAATCGAGAAAAGCCGCCAAAGTAAAATTTAAATTTTGTATATTCTACCTGTCCAACTACCTTATATAAGGCGGTTTGAACCGATTTGCATCTGGTGTATGCGTGCTGGGGTTTGCTGGGGTACCCTAATTTAAAGGTCCAGTAACCCTTCCATTGTCTTCATGGAAAGGATGAAAGTCTAATTGGCCCATAGCCCAGCGCCTGTAGCCTTTATAGAGGCTAGTTGACCAACAAATACATCAATGAGAGCACACCGATTCATGATAGCTCAATGATATGGAAACTACCTTTTTATAGCCGAGTCCGAACAGCATGTATTCAGATAACACTTGCAGAGAAGTTTTCCATGGCTCAGGAAATGACTCCAACATTACACTGCAAGGCGACTTTTATGGGGATGTATGTCACATTAGTACACTATAATGGAAAGGAGGTTTCTTACACTTTTGGAAATGAAGATGCCAAGCTCATTACTGGGAAACAAAGTGCAGAGCCAGTTTGGATAAGCAATCCTTACAGAGAGCTCGCCTTCAAATTACTTACAGCCACAGAAGTTTCACAAGCAGCAAAAACGATGTTTTATGTCTCGTTCTCTAAAGACTTTAATAAGTATATGTCGGTATTGCCCGATATCCGCGAAACATAATAAAACATAATTCATTATGGGTTATTGTAGTTTGCATTGTAACAGCCAAAATAATTAAATTTTCGTGGTGCAAACTAAAATAAAATAAAACAAAGTACAAAACAAAATGGCAATTTACACATTGCAATGTAATTTAGTCAAACATTAAAATAACACCAAACGGGTAAAAATTATGCTGGAAACAACAACAACACAGACAGACAAACAATTTAATGTATTAAATGTTCACACGTACTAGAGAAACTATGCAGTTGCAACAAATTCTACAGAAGACAATTACACAAAATAAACACGGAAATGTCTGAGGCAACTATTTATTAACATTTCGGCAAAACTATGTACCAGGGAGAATGGGAGAACGTGGTAGACGAATGAATCTAGATCTAAAGAATAAAAAACACAAATTCATATTATCAAGAGGATCCTAAGGAATCTCTTTCTTAAACTCAAGGACACAGGAACGGCGCATTCCGTCACAAAACGTTGTGTGCATCTCTTCTAACAATGAGACAACTTTTGTCTGTCTGACTACAACCACTAAAATAAACAACATCTTTAGCTAAATCGACGCCAAAGATGTAGTATGTGATGGTGGTGATGTTAGGAAAAAATACCAAACAAATAATTTTTGTCGTCGTTTGTTGCTGTGTGTGGGTTAAATTGGCGAAGAAGTAGTGTACAATTCATGGCATTTTAAGGATACAAATAAATATTCATGTTGTATTCATCCGGGTGAAGAAAAGGATTGTAGACGATGAACTTTTGTACGAATGATGCCTTTTGTAATGTGAGAAGGACGATGTTTTCTGTTGTGTTATATGGCTAGAATACGATATGTTTATACTCGTACGTAAGTACGAGTATACCCGTAGTTGTTGATATCTTTTGTTAATGTTCATGTTGCTTGTATTTACGTCTAAATCTACAACAAACAAATACAAGTCTCAAATGCTCATTTTCTTTAAATGTTTCATTGTACATTTTTGGTAAACCAAGAAACACAGGCATATTAATTCAAGTAGGAATGCCATTTTGTATTCCTATCTCCTTTTCCAATAGAAAAGTTGCTAATGGTATTCTGCCTATAGCAGATTTGCTAATGGACGTCTGTCGAGAAAAGACCTGTTGCAGATCTCCTATATATTTCATCCTTATAAGGTATTATAAGATAAAACTATACACTCAAAACTTATCAGAGTGTACTCCATTTTATTCATTTATTACAGAAATAACCATGAGGTAGATAAAATCGTTCACTATGTCTGAAATACAGTTCGCAAATTCCAATGTCTCCAAGTTTCACGCATTGAATCTTTCCTGCATTCAACATAAGGTCCCAGGTCCACTTCCCCTGGCTGCGTCGCACAGTGTTGCCGCAGTGAACATAAATCGAAAAATGTGATGTTAACTTTCATATCGACGCCTCCAAACAATAGTATGCTAAGTCGACTTAGCATGTTTTCAAGTTCTTTAAATTTTTATATTTAACGACCTTTAACTTAAATTCTGTCAAATTTCGGTAATAATCGGACAATCCGAACAGAAGTTATAAACAAATATTTACTTAGCATAGTACTGAAGGTCAAAAAAATTTCCAAACTTTTAGAGCTTGTCCTGGAAAACTCACTGTTCAGAATTAGCAAACTATTGTTGGCGTTTTTTATTGTTGGACTGCAAACTATTATTTGGAGGTGTCGAACGTCCTTTAACTTAAATTCTGTCAAATTTCGGTAATGATCGGTCAATCCCAACAGAAGTTATAAACAAATATTGACTTAGCATAGTACTGAAGTTCAAAAAAATGTCCACACTTTGGGAGCTTCTCCTGCAAAACTCACTTTTTAGACTTAGCATACTATTATTTGGAGGTGTCGATATGTGTTTACATTTCTTTCTTACAGTAACGACATCAGATAGGACGAATCTGAAAAATTTTGTCGATATGTGCATCCACAGCGAAGATATAGCTCTTTAAATATGACAAATATTTCTCAGGTAATCTAAAGCGGTAATCATATGAAAATTAGACGATCACTAAAATAATTATTTCTGAAAATTTTGGTGATAATATTAAAAGTTTTGGATGGGGATTTGATGGGAGGGCTACAAACACATAATTTTAGTACAATAAGTTGACTTCAACTGGACATGGGCAAAGTACCGTTATCAAGAATTAAAAATTTAAATTTTATAAAAAAAATATAAATTCTTAGTATTTCGTACAGTATATCTTTTGTTTGGAACACATTGCCAACGTGGCTTTTAACTTCCGTTAATTGGATATCTCTTCCGAAGCAAAATGTTTAAAAACATTCTACACATCCCTGCAACCTTCTGAGATACACTCCACGTCAGTAGAATAGAACACCTAAATTTCTGTTAATGTTAGCTTATTTATCCCGAAGCGAATGAATCTACGTTTCTTATCTTGTAGGGATTTAAAGCCTATGATGTTCCGTAACAAACACAGAAAAAATTATGTTTCTAGCTTTTCGCGAAATGATTTTCTGATCATTTTTCCGATAGTACTATAAAAAATAGGCATTTCTTTTCGGTCATCAGGATAGAACCGTCATTTTATTTTCGCGAATTGTGGAGATATTAACGCAGATAGAATATGACACAGACAACCTCGACGGATACATTCGAGTGCTGCGGATGCTGAGAAGATGGAACATTTTCAAAATAAGTATGAAAAACGTCAAGATTTCTTATAAAAACCTTGATTTTTTCTTCAATAAAACGATTTTTCCGCGAACAAGTCTGCCGTTTAAAGGTTTGGACATGTGCTCCACATTTAGAGGAAGATAATCTGATATGAAAACATCCACTATTTTAATAAACTGAGGGAAATTTTAACACATTTTTCAAATTGAACACCCCCTTTGGACTTTGCATTTTATATGTGTTCTTATTTCGGCGTCCGCGACGGTTCTCAATAGTGTAATGTTCCAATAATAATGGACCAGGTTATGCTCTCCATACCGGATTTTACGAATTAGTCGTTTTTTAACTGAACTCGTATATGTAAAAGCCCCGTTTTCGCGGGAAAACACAGTCATGGAAATTGAGGTTCTAGGTTGCGTAAGTTGCTTTTAAAAAGTACTAAAATTTCGCTCAGTGTATTAATATAGGGGTTGTTTTCATATCAGATTATCTTCCTCTAAATGTGGTGCATATTTCTAAAACTTTAAACGGAAGACTTGTTCGCGGAAAAATCATTTTATTGAACAAAATATCAAGGTTTTTATAAGAAATTTTGACGTTTTTCATACTTATTTTGAAAATGTTCCATGTTATCAGCATCCGCAGCACTCGAATGTATCCGTCGAGGTTGTCTGTGTCATATTCTATCTTATTGTGAAGAAATATGACATAACTGCGCGACTCTTATTGATATTCCGAGATGTTTCAATTATCTGTCAATTTAAACCCGTTTACGATGTTATTTCGGCTTCCGCGGAATTATTTATATGGTTTTATTGGTGAAAAATGATTAGAAAGCCCCGCTTTATCGACTGAAAGAAAATTCGGCGTTAATATCTCAACAATTCGCGAAAATAAAATGAATGTTCTATCCTGATGACCGAAAATAAATGGCTATTTTTCGTAGTACTATCGGAAAAATGATCAGAAAATCATTTCGCGAAAAGCTAGAAGCATAATTTTTTCTGTGTTTGTTACGGAACATCATAGGCTTTAAGTCCCAACAAGATTAAAAACGTAGATTCATTCGCTTCGGGATAAATAAGCTAACATTAACAGAAATTTAGGTGTTCTATTCTACTGATGTGGAGTGTATATCGGTTCAGATTTGGATATAGCCCGCATACATATCTTTTCCCGATTTTGCTACAACTCGATCAATTTTGAACGAATAGCCTTCAAATTTAATATGTGTTGTTTTCTTAGGCCCCTGAATAGCTACACCGATTTTTACAAAAATCGGTTCAGATTTACATAGATATAGCCCCCATATATATCTTTTCCCGATTTTGCTATAACTCGATCAATTTTAAGCGAATAGCCTTTTATATGTGAAATTTTCTTAAGCCTTTGAGTAGTTTCACCGATGTGTATATAGCTCCCATATATATCTTTCCCCGATTTTGCTATAAATCGCTCAATATTTGATGAATAGCCTTCAAATTTAACATGGAATGTTTCCTCACGCCCCTGTACAGTTTTACCAATTTTATAACAACATCTCCGCGTTCTGATAACCACCCTATGGCAAATTATTCTTTTCGGATCCTTCATATACTCACGAAGGCACAGCGGATCCACTTGTTTGGAGAAAGTGAAATATTTAGAGTGTAAAAATCAAGCCTATGCGCCGGTACCAGCTTTGTGCTGTTGCGAAGAGTGTTTTAAGAAACCACGAGCGTAACATTCTCCCCCTTTCCCCTCTTGAGGGGGTATACGGTAAGAATTGTTGTATGCTGTTAATACAAAATGACATGAAAAAAGGTCCCGATTATCTTTTGATGCAAACATAGGCTTGGGGACACAAAACAATTTCCAAAATAACATAAAATACAACCAATTTAGCGGATTAAAAAAAATCAACATTTTTGTCTGAAAATTTATAAAATGTTTAACATAGATCTTATAGCGTTCTTCCAGGAAGGCACGTACCGCCAACGTAAGACAAAAATGGAAAAGATTTCTTCATCTTGCCACTGATGCTAATTATGTTAAAGTACGTGGTCAGATAACAGAATTATACGCTAGTATATCCATAGAAACCCTATTCTAGTGCAGCTTTAGTCAGCAACCCACCATTTATAGTCTGGCACCTGATTTTAATACTGAATAATCTTAAACCCATGACCTACTTTGGAAAATTATTCCCGAGGTGGGCATTGGTGGGCTTCATGACTAAAACTTTAGGTCAAATTTAAGTATATGATCGAAATGGCATTACAAAATACACTAAGAAAATATGCAGCTAACTAGAATTCCACAACACGCTAAAACACTATTTTTTAATGAAAATTAAGCTATTACTTCCTCCTTCAAAATCCACTATAATATTTTGCTATACGTATTAGTTTCGCGATATTTGGAATATATTTAGTTGCACTTAAAATATAGGTTGTACTCACAACAAAAAATATTAGTCAAATGTTCCGAATATTTGAAGATATTCTTAAGAAGATCGCGTTCGAATGAAACAAAAACTAATATATTTTTAAAAAGGTCAGCGTTCCAGATGTTGTACCACAAATTTGACATTCAGTTTTTTATTTTTGGCCAATGGGTGGATCCACTGTGGAAGGGCCACACCACTCTCCAAAATTTTGTTGAACAGTGTTATCTGTACAATGAGTATTTGTTGTTGCAGCAAGACAAATATGTTCTATCGTATTTTTTATTATGTTATCTGGTTCTGATTTTTGTGTCCGGATTCAAAAGTTCCGCAGCCTGGGCTGACGGCGTCCATAAAGAATCGGGAGACAGGCGAGTAGTCGTGCGCTCCCAATCTATTTGCAAGGCATGTGTTGTTGAGCTGGCAAAAAATGGATGGCACTATCAATAGATAATTTTGTCTATAGATATTATCAGATTAAAAACTCCTTACCTAAGATCTATTGAAATGAATATTCATTATGCGGCTTTTGTATTTTGCGGATGTGAGAAAGAAAGTAAATCCGTAGTAAAATTTTTCGGAAAAGTAAATTGTACTTTTGAGTCTTTTTGTTAAATAAAAGCAATTTTTTCCGTTTCTTTCGTTTTTATTCCCAAATTAATGGTGATGACAAATTAACGAAAATATCGATAGCGCTCGATTTTTTGAAACGAAATATCGGAAATACCTAATGTTCTGACTATCGACAGTTTGCCAACTCTAAGGTGTTGGGCATCGTGCCATTAATTCGATCCCAATAACTCGTCTTTAACCGAGTTAATATCACTCGTGTTTGCCCTGGCAGCTGTGTGTATCTTACTATATCTTTTTCCTGCATGCATAACTGCATCTAGCCCAGTCAAAATAGACGTTGAAATAGCAAAAGTTCTCACAAAGCTGAATTTTGGTGGAGAACTAGCGTTTGCCATTAGAATCAACGTCCTAAAAGTCCCCATCGATCCCATGTGTGCAAAAAAAGTTATTCGGGGTCAAAGGTCAAATTTTAAGGGTTTTTTAGGTTTTCGGATTATTTTTGAAGACGGTTGATCTAATCAAAAAGTGATTGAAGTAAATATTGTAGACAGAGAAATTATCTACAATTTGGTCTTTATAATTTTTTTTCCTAGAAGTGACCATTCTTGAGAAATAGCTTTCTATAAAACACATAATTTTTATGCACATACAAGTGAAATATGTACATATACAGACGAATCGGCTAAAATAACGGAAGTAACCGAATCTGTATGTTTCCTTGAAGAGCGTAATTATACCTATCTCTAAAAAATCCAACAAAATCGGAGAGTGTTTAGTAGAGTTATTCCATGTTAGAGTCATTTTAACCCACATGCGTAATCGAAAGCCCAACAGGATCGACCCCAACGAAAACTCCCGATTTTTTTTTCAATTTATGTCCGAAGCTAGGGTTTGTTGCGCTGATTACGGAATAATATAATTTTCCGGATCCTCCGTTCGCCGGTTATTCGACCCGAAAAGCAAGATTTAAAAACCGGGTTAGAACCGGTTCTACTGAACCGATTACTGCAAAGTGGATTTCGTTTGAAAGCTTATGGAAGTACCTAACACATAGTATCGTTACTTTAACCGGTTCGCATCATAATGTACTTACGCGGCTAATTTTTTATATGACTTTTAGATCGCGAAATCTCAAAAATGGTAAGTTTTTTTTTAAAAAAATCATGAAGACCACTCTTGCCGTATTTGAGAAAAATTAAAAAAAAAAATTAAAAAAAACTAAAAGTGACCTTTGACCCCGAATAACTTGTTTTGCACACATGGGATCGATGGTGACTCTTAGGACGTTTTTTTGGGAGGATTTTTTTTGCTGGGATCTAACAAAAATAGAAAAAAATGCGCAGTGGGTGAGATTTTTGCGATTTATTATTTAAAATCAATTTTTATCAATGATTGTACCCTTCGATTTTTTTGAAATTTTTTGTTATAAACTACCATTAACTCGCATCCTTTTGCACGTGAATGTTGGAACCAAAGCACTGCAAAGAGAATCTAAGCCTGGTATTGACTGTAGTACATCAAAAGATATGTTTAAATGATTGTTGTACGATGTTCATCCAAATTTGTAATTTTTGATATTTACTATATCTAAGTTATTATCTTAGTCTTTAAGAATTTTGAATTCCATTGACTAATAAAGAAATAATAATAAAATATGTAATATGGGCCGAATGAACGATGACGCATACAAATTCCTTGGAAGCTTTAGATCGGTCATTGAAGAATATTAGAAGGAATTCAAACAAATACTTCCAGTTATCCCACGTTAAACTGCAGAAGATGAAATAAATGGATGCATGAAGTCACCAGTGCTTTGGAGGTTAAAAAATTTTAATTTAACACAAATATGTGTGTACAACTTCAAAGTAATATATTGGCAAGAACATTTTTTAAGGATTAATGGAATTTGGGAAACAGAAAAGTATTTGGCGATCCTTCAATAAAGCTTATATTTTTGCTTCAGATTTCTGTACATTACTTTACCAAACAAATATTTCCAAATATAATCACCAACTTGAAAATCATAAGTGATTGCAATAGTGTGCCTTACTGTCAGCTTTAAATATTGGTGTGAACTCAATTAAAAAAATCAGTTAAAATATTATAGCTTTGAAATGCTGCAGTTGTGCGAAATGTAGATGGCATAAACATATCATACCAGGATCATTGTATTGCGAGTTCAGGACTCAAGACTTTGTAATGGAAACATACATATTTTTTAAAAGACATTCCGTGGAAAACGTGTAAACAGAGGAAGGGGTGTAAGGTATGACTTGGTCGGTCTCGTGCGATTATAGCCCTCTCTTACTTGTTTTTATAGTTTATTTGGCTCTCTTATTTTCTTTTGTATAAGTTAACAAACACCAATAACTTAACAATTTAGCAACTCATTTCCTTAATATATTAGAAAACTTAAATTCATTAATTTTATTTCCTCTTGCTGCAGAGCAGGAAACATTGCTAGTTACCCACACAGGTTTACCGGAAAGCTCCCCAAATCATGATGACTATGCTCAAATAAATGTCGAATTTCATTATTCATGCAGCGCGTTAAACATTTCAAAATAAATTTTCATTTTAACAAGGGAATCGCGTATCACAATTGCAGTACTTGCTGTATAAATCCCATATCACATAGAGGAAGTCTGACATTCATTGTCATGTAGTGTTTGGAACATCACTCATACGCGCCCAAGTAACATTAACATGAAGTAAATTTATGAATTGCAGACACAACAAATCTTTTATGTCATTATTATTTTGGTATATTCCATGTAATTCCTGCTTTCGTATTTGTATTGTGTGCAATGATTTTGTGCTGGGCTTTGTTGTCTGCTATTATGACAGCTTAGCACGTATCAATTATTAATTATGTTGGCTGAAATATCAACCAAATAAGTCACATTTACTAGAGTTTTGGAATGTACATCTATGTATGTACATTAGGCCGGGGCGATTTGTATGGAAGGAAAAACTACTTATTGGGCCATTCGCGTTTCCGATTCCTGAGATTGTACTAGGTAAAAAAGTTCACTAGACCATATGTCTACGGTAAAACTCCAGCCTCCCAATTTTGAAGTTTTTTGTCCACGATTTTGGATATTTTGGCTACAAAAAATTTTATCCAAAGCAATAATTAAGAACTCCCTAGTACATCGCAAACGCATTGGAACGCTACTTCAGGCCGTTTTGGCCTTATGGATAAAAAACTTCAAGTCAAAATCGAGAATCTAGATTTTAACCGTTGACCTGTGGTCTAGTGGACTCTTTTGCTCAGTACAATCCCAGGAATCAGAAACGCAAAGGGCCCGATAAGATGTTCAAATCGCCGCACCCTAATGTACAAGGTATTGTTTTCTATTATTGCCTTAATTACTATGTATGTATACAACAGACAATATTGTGCAATTTACAAATCATAATCACTTTTCTTTGTATCTTTAAGGACAGCATTTTAGCTGTATCTTCATGTTTCTTTATGTGTCTTCTGTTGTTTACGATCTTCTTTATAGCTACGTAGTTTCGTAATAAAAAAATATTGTTGTGTTTTCTGGCTTTATAGTAATTGTTTGCAAATTTTGTTATTACAGTCTGTTGTGAAATCGGACATTTTTTCAAAATGAGGTTTTTAATTTCCTTTATTTCTTGCTGTGGTGATGCTGCTCGTTATCAAAATATTTAGTATATTTTCAGATTTTTTTCGAATAAAGGTTTCAGGGATATCGCGCTATGAAAAAGTCGAGTTCTGTAAAAACTATAGGCAAAGAAATATTAATAACATATTTAATATTGGTCTAAATAGAAAAAGAATTTATTTGTATTTTTTATTTTTTATCAGCTATCTAATAAATAATGGAAAATATTTGTGCACAGTGGGCTTGGATGCAATTTTCGCGATTTAATATTTAAAATCAATTTTTATCAATGATTGTACTATTCGATTTTCTTGAAATATTTTGGTATTAAACTACGATTAATTACAAAAATGTTAAGTCCTATTCGGTAGCGGGATTCGAACAACAACATATACAAGAGATTTTTTTGACTTTTCTTATCTATGAACATTGTAGTTTCAGAATCCGCAAAAAAATTCCCAGGTGTAAGCACATTTCATTTAAAGTTAGTTAAGGCGCAGCGTGTTATATGAATAAAAGTCAAAAAAAGAAAATTAGATAGGTGAAGCTAAAGTTTGCACTATTATAATTCGCGATGTAGTATACCATAAACCAATGGTGGGCAAATTGCGAGAGACTCATGTATTTTTTACACTTTTGTGTATGAGGCCGAGCATTTCTGCCCAACAGTGCCATAAACTATGACTATAGTACGACCAAATGAAGTGATTTTGAAATAAGCTCAAAAATGTAGCTAAAAACTTTGCGTGGAAGCTATGACCGCGTAAATGAATAATAATAGGTAAAATCACATTGAAGCAAACGAGTTTTTTACGTTGTTATTCCATTGCTGAGTAAACCGTTTAAGCTACTGATACCTGCACAAATTAAAGGTAGAAGAATACAAAATGAAGATTACAGCTCTAATGTATCACTTTTCAAAATCTCCACTGCATCCATCTTTTATGGATGCTGACATTTTGAGTGCAGATTTTAATCCAAAAAAGATTAAAGAAATCGTGATTACGCATAATTTGATACGTATATTGACTAAGTTGTCTATACAGCATCGCAGTATTATACTGCCAAAGGCCAAACATTTGTGTGATATTTATAACCTACACCACAATGTGGAAAGGGTATTATAAAGTTGTTTTGGGAAAAAATCATGTAACACCGCAAAATATCGGTCCTAGACCCCCAATATGGTATACCAATCTTCATATCTCGACGAGATAAATCGAGTTTGTAATGTGTCCATTATAAATTGTAATCAAATTACAGGCCGCAATTATGGACCGATCGTCACGAATATACACCTATTGTTATTGGTGATGATAGTGAACTATTTACCGGGTGAAATGGACCAAAAACATAATTTTTATCCGATTTTGTAGCTGCTCTGTAGGTTGTAATAATATATTTTTGATATCACAATATATATCCACAATGAACTATTTCCGAAATACCCTAAAAAGCACAAAATCGCATGCATTTCCAAGCATATATACCCAGCAAAATTTGAAGGAAGGGGTTCTATGCGATGACGTGATTTCATGGCATATTTTGCATTGGTTCAAAGCAAGTCGTGAAAGATCAGATCTTTTCATTAGCATTTAAACCCATGCAAAGGAAGTCGTGAAAGATCCGATATTTTCATCAGCATTTGAATCATTTGTACAGATCACTAGAAACAAACAAGTCGATTTGTGTAGGTTCACGAACTAGAAATTCTTAAAGGAGTGCTATTGGAGTCCATGTCGAAATCTGAACTGGTGATGAGAAGATTTGGTTTGGTTTGGTTATAGGACGCGCAGCTACCGTTGTTGGCAGCTACTTCACTCGGAGACCTTGAGGTCCATTGTGATCATCCTTAGAAAAAAGTTGAGTGTTGTGGTAGGTCTATTGTAGAGTTTGAAGTATTGGTTGTTCAGGTTGTGATGGTGATGAGTGCTGGTGTATATGGTGGATGGTATGCGGTGGTTTGTCTGTTGCTGATTCTGATGAAAAAGAGTTTTGGTTCTATAGATGTGATTAGTTATGGATGTGGGTGTGTGGCTGCTGAAGTTGAAGATATGGATGTGATGAAGTTATGAATGTGGGTGTGTGGCTGCTGTAGTTGAGGATGTGTTGATGTAGTGTAGTGGCTGAGAGTGGACGAAGTAAACTCTGTTGCGGTGCAGCGGCGGTGATAAAATTGAAATTTTGGGTGTAAACTTTATGCTGATAAATTAGTTCTAGTTATTTCATGAATTAGTTTGAATTAATAAAGAGTTTGGTTTGTTATGAAAATCATATTTCAATACAGAATTTTCCATTTTCCAAACAAGACATGAAAATGTCATGCCAAAGGGTAGGTGAAAATGACATGTCAAAGCATTGGTCAAAATGACATGCTTAGGATCCGACAATGAATGTCATCTTAAGATCCGAAAATGAATGTCATCTTATGGTAGTCACGCTCATACCCAGCAAAATTTGACGGAAGGGGTTCTTTGCGATGACGTGATTTCATGTCATATTTTGCATTGGTTCAAAGGAAGTCGTGAAAGATCCGATCTTTTCATTAGGATTTGAACCAATGCAAAGGAAGTCGTGAAAGATCCGATCTTTTCATCGGCATTTGTACCCATTCCATCGATCCAATAGAGATGATGTTTGTGTTTTTATTTACACACCTGTTTATTTTCATTTTGGTATGTTCCAGTACTGCAAAAATCTACTAATTTTTTCTATTTTTTCCGATAACATAAAGGAAAATTGTTATCGTAGTAAAAATAAGTAGATTCTTGTAGTTTCTGGAACAGACCAAAGTTGTTAGAACTGTCGTCGTGATGTTGTCTTACATTTCCTGCATATCAAACAACTAAAACTTCTAAACAATTGGTATTATATGAAGTCCCAACCATCGAGCTAAAAATAGAATCGGACTGCACACATTGCTATTTTAAAAGTTCCCTTGTCTGTTCTAAATCTGACATAGAATGAAATCAATCAAATCTCGCTTCTTGGAATTTGAAAAAAAAGTCCGAAACGAAAAGGAACAAGAATCTGAAAATAAAGAAGAAACTACTTTTGGAATGAAACAATTAAAAATAAATTAATTAAGCATAAATGGTATTTTCCATAAAAAGTCTCTCCTCCCCGTTCGTTACATTTTGTTCTTAGAGATCCCTAAAGCAAGCCGGGTTGTAGATCCCTACATATTTCCGTCACTAAACAAAAGAGTATAAATTACCAAAATGTTGTTATAAAATAACAAAATTATAAAATAAAAGTAATTTACGAAATAAAAATACTTAAAGGAGTGCATTTGGAGTCCATGTTGAAATCTGAACTGGTGATGGGAAGATACTTGAAAAAACCTTTTGTAAGATGAAATAATATCAGTTGCGGAGAACGGAGGAAGTAATCTTTTGCGTTGCAGCGGTGGTGATTACATTGCAATTTTGGATGTAAACTTTTAAAAAACTAAACTGATAAATTAATTGTAGCTATTTCATGAATTCGTTTGAATTAATAAAGAGTTTTGTTTTTCATGAAAACCATATTTCAATACAGCATTTCCATTTTCCAAACAAGACATGAAAATTTCATGCCAAGGGGTTGGTGAAAATGACATGCCAAAGCATTGGTTAAAATGACATGTCAAAGCATGGGTGAAAATGACGTGTCAAATCATTGGTGGAAATGACATGCCAAAGCATTGGTGGAAATGACATGTCAACGCATTGGTTAAAATGACATGCTTAGGATCCAGAAAAGAACGTCATCTTTTGGGGTCCACGCTCATATAAAATTCATCGATGAAGATGCTAAAAAGATGACATGCTAGATCACTTGCACCCATGATTGAATGTCATCTTTGGCATCGAACATTTTGCTGGGTATAAAATTTATGAGTGAAAATGCTAAAAAGATGACATGCCAAATCACCTGCACCCATGATTCAATAGCATCCTTAGCATCGAAGATTTTGCTGGGTATGGTACAAGTGTACTTTTTGGGACGATATATCTTCAATAAACTCAAATTGTAAATTTATATATAGCATCTGTTGTGTTCAATAAAATTGGAGCAGTGTCCGTCTGTCGAAAATTTCACGATCAGATATGGCAAATTGGATTGTAATTTTGTATATTTGCAGCGGCTTACATATTTATTTATTTATATATTATATTTATATATATTCATATATTTATTTATATATTCAAAGATAATTTATAGATTTCTCAGAAGGGGCTACCAATGTCGATTTTCCAATTAAGGAACTTTAATTAGAAATGTATAATGATATACATAATTGTAGACATACATAATTGTTCCACAAACATCCCAGTAGGGGCAAGGGAGCCTTCTCTCGTATGAATGAGTGCACCCCGATTCATACTAGCTCAATGATAAGGGACCTACTGTTTTTCGCCGAGTCCGAACGACGTGTCCTAAGACTCCGCATGTAGAGAAGTTTTTCATCGTACAAATATCTTAAAAATTCCTTAAAACGACGACGCGTCGCGCGTTCTTTGTATGGGTGCTATACGAAAACGTGGACCTACATAGCCCGCTTTAAATACCAAAAGTCCTACGTACATACTATAATAGATTCTACCAAAATTTCATCAACCTACTTCAATCCGTTCGGACGCTAGAGTTATTTCCACAGACGGACAGCCGGAGGGACATAGCTATATCGATGTAGAATTGCACGCTGATCAAGAATATATATAGTTTGTGGGGGCTACAATGATTGTTTCGAGTAGTTACAAACGGAATGATAAACTTAATATACCCCCATCTTATGGTGGAGGGAATAAAAAATATTGACATTTTCTCATATATTTTCACCCGATTTGAGGTATTTGGTGCATCAATCACGCTACGTGTGTCCAATTTTGAAGAAATTTGAAACGTGTGAGGGCCTTTGGCCTTGAAATATGATTGAAAAATTATATTAAGGGGTGACTCCCACTTGTAAATTTCAGAAAATCGACAAAAATTTTTATAGGCTTATTTTAAAGTAGAAGTAGCGTAGAATTTGCGGTAAAATTTTCAAATCGATCGGAACAACATATGAGCGTTGGAACTGGAAAAATTTATTGTGTTTTGTATGCAACATTGAAACTAAAACGTGTTTTTCTCGAAATGACATTTTGAAATCGGTGCCAACTCTAGCTCGAAAACCATTAAACCGATTGTAATACAATTTTGTGGGGTTATCAAGGACATAAAAATCTAGTCCTTCATCGATCGATTTTATTTTAATTTTTTTCCTTTTTTGACCAGAAAACATCAGTTTTTAAGCCAAAAATTGAAATTTTGGTCCACCATTTCAGTAAAATCTAATATTTCTTAAAAATCGATCGATACGGGTTTAGCTCTTTATATTCTAAAGAAGCCCACAAAAATATATGTATGATAATCGGTTCGAGCTATAGTTGGCACCGCAAAACGCGTTTACAAAAAGAGGGTTTCGTGGACGGTCATTTGTCACAAAGCCACATAATATTTTTCAACAAAAAACTTCAGGTTTGGTATTTTATTTTTTTGGAAAAAAATTCATGAAAAATTACCTTTTTCGGGCTTTACACGTGGAGGTCACCCCTTAAAGTCGGTTCTTGGATATAGCTCCCAGATATATTTTCTCCCGATTTTAGGTATTTGATGCACCAATCCCACTACGTATGTCCGATTTTGATGATATTTGAAATGTGTGACGGATAAGTTACTGAATTCCTACACAAATGTTTAACCTCTGTGAACAGTTTCGAAAGAAGTATTGAAAATAAAATTTCATTCTGAATCCATCGAATTGTATGTATTTCCTTAAATACTTTTCCTATTTGAACTCATTCACCATTACTTCTACAGCCATTTGACATGTGCGGAAACTTATATTTAATGTTGCTTTACGCCTGCAGCATATTCCTCTAAACAACAAAAAATAACATAATACACAGATCAAATTTATTATGTAAATAAACACAATCATATGCATAATTGAAAAGGGATGCAAGTAAATAACATATAGAAATCCCATGGAATGTGTGGTAGCAAATAAAAAGGAGCAATAACGAAACCAAATCCAAGCTATTCAAACCCCAAGGTCGTCATGCGTTGTAAATGAAATGGGATATCATAAGGAACATTAAGCTTTAAAGCGTATAAACAACTAATAAAAATTTAAAAGATTGTTTAGTTTTTGAAAGGATACATAGGATTCGTGTTCAATCTGCTCTCAAACCCAACCAAACAAAAAATATTCTTCATTATTGTTATGCTAGTCATTAAAAAGCATCATAAATGTGAAGACAGATGTCTTGTAATCGATTATTTGTTTAAGATAGAAGCATTTACAGTACAGATGGAAGGGCATTTACAGTTCATTCGATGCCATAGTAGTGGCTTATCTTATCACATACTTTGAAGGTTCAACAGATTTACATATGTTTAATAAATTACTTAAACCGTTATTAGAAATAGAACAATATTATTTAACTGACCCCTGTTTAACAAAGATAAGACATTTAAATGAGTTACAATAGAAATTCAATTCTATATTACTGTTGTTATTACACTGTTTTAATCTCAGTGTTATGTTGTTCTTTTTTCAGCATATGAAATTTTTCCCACGACAAATTTTACCCTTCATACCAGAAATTATTATAATAAATCCACATTTCTTTTTATTTCCGAAAGTGTATTTACATAGAGATTATTTAAATTTCGTCTGTGAAAACTTTATGTAAACACAAGGCCAAAGGAAGTGACTATAACAGCGACGAATACCGCCAAAAAATAAATTCACCACAGCAAAAAGTTAAATATGAAATTATCTTGGGGAAATATGCACCAGCATACATTTACATTTACAAACTGTAGTATATTTGCGTTAAAAGTTACACAGATTGGAATGTACTACATAACGAAAAGGTAGCAATGTAATTTAACGTGCAGTGCGTAACATAATCTACTTGTTACGTAGAAAATAATGAATATGAGATTATGTATGTAGGGTAGACAAAAAACTTAAAAGAAGGTATAAACAAATAAGATCAGGATTAAATTCTGCGGGGACGAACTTTTCATACCCTCCACCTCCATTAATATTGAAGTAAAATAGAGCAATTAAATTCTTTCGTTTATAAAAATACTAAGGTCATCCGCCTCGTCAAAGCTTTATCCAAGGAGAAGTGGAATATGCTAACTGAAAAATATCACATTCTTTCTAACCATTCTGAATGCGAAATACCATGTTACGATTTTGACGATCCGTGTACAATAGGGATATGACTTTTTACAAACTCACATTTCTGTATCATATTTTGATGAGCTTTTGCCTAAGCTTAGATAAAATTTTAATTATAAGGCGATTCGATGAAACCTCTTCCGCACGTAATGTTTTTAACATTTTTATTTACACTGTGTGTAATTTTTTGAGTTATGTTTTATTAACCAAATTCTAAGTGTGATAGAACACCAAAAACGGGAAGACACGTGTTTCGCCGTTTTTCCCTATCTCATCAACTTTCACGGTCATAGGCCTCCAAAGGTTTGAGGCTTTGATGTAAAAAGGGCCATTTAGTCAGGACTATATCTTCCAAACCGTAGCTCTTATCTTATAGAACAAAAATTGTGAACACATAAAATCCATCAAACTTCATCTGCAAGGTCAAAATCGAAACTGTAAAATTTCTTTCAAAATTTTTTCTCAAGTTTTGTTATACAGTTATCAAACCGATCAAATTTGAAGCAAACAATCAACTACAAAAATGTACCTGAGATCTCAATAAACATCATATAGCTCCCATAGAACGGCATCGCCCGATTTTCGGTATTTTGAAGGTTTTAGCCTTATTATTCCACCGAAGTGGCTGAAATTTGGTATTTAGTCTTTTTCCGGGCTACAAAAATTTCTCTCAGAAATTTGTCGGTACAGGTCAACGTTTTGAAAGAACGATACCTCCCGATTATCGGTATTTTGAATTTTGTAGACTCATTATTTCACCGAAGTAGCTGTGATTTGGTATTTAGTCTTTTTCTGGGCTACAAAAATTTTCGGCATATTGAAGGTTCTAGCCCTTTTAGTATGAAACATTCCAGCCGAAATGTGCCGGTATAGGTCGACGTCCCCAAATACCCCCATAGGACCGTACCTTCCGATTTACGGTATTTTGAAAGTTGTGGCCTCAATTACCACCGATATGACTGAAATTTAGTATTTAAATTTAAATTGCCATGAGTGTATAAAATATTGCAGAAGAGAATTATCTGTATAAGCCCTTTTCTTCAAATAACCCCCATAGAAGCGTAGTTCCCGTTCTTCGGGAACTCCGTTGGTGGTTAAAACTTCCCTCCTGAAAATTTCCGGTATTGTTCCATGTTTTTATATACCCTCCCATAGAAAGATCCCTCCCAATTTTCTGTATTTTGAAAGTTTTAGCCACAATATTCAATAGGAATGACTGAAATTTGGTATTTAGTCTTCCTCCAGAAATTTATCGGCACAGGTTAACGTTTTATACAGCCTCCATAGAACGGCGCTCCCGATGTTGTTAACTATCCAAATCCAGAATATCCATGTTTAGGTCTAGTCGGTTTTGCCCAATTTTATGTATTTCCTTCTATTCGAAAAATTGTAAACATTGGTCCATGTTTTGAAAAGAACAAAAATGTCGCCCATATTAACGGTTTTGAAGGGAGTATTATCAGTTGAGATATATGTACAATAGGCATATAACTTTTTGTACTTTTTTGCAGATATCGAAAATACCGCCACATAGCCGTGTAGAGCATGAAAAGCTATTATGAAATAAACTGTAATTTTTTCTCTATCGCGAAAAAAGTTTCCGCACCAAACGCATTGAAATTCAGTAATGCATTTTTAATTTTATCCGTTATAACAACATGTTTGCTTTTCATTAAAATTTTTGTTTTTTTTGTAATCGAATTTAAAATCATTATCGAAGCGATCTGGACCAATTTGTTCTCAAATCGCGCCATTTCGGAGCATATTAGGAACTTTTGACACTATTGCAATTTTTGGGTTTTCTCGTGAATTTTATGTTTATATTTTTTGTACCTATCGGACAAGAGAATATGGTGTCATTTGCAACAAATTCGCGAAAGTTACAGACCGTTTTTAATGACTTTGCCTGTGAATGTATTTTTGTCTATAAATATTTATTCAAACAAAGCAAATTTAAAATTATAAGTAGAAAAACATCAAGAGGGTTTTAGTAATTGCGGTCGGTGCTGAAACTTTTTTCATCAAATCGATCTTAGAAACGCGTTTTCATTATTAGGACAAAATTCCCCACATGGTACTGGTGTTGTATTTTTGTAGAAAACAAATACAATTCTCACAGGCAAGGTCAACAAAAACAGCCTGTAACATTCTCGAATTCGTTGCAAATGACCCCAAATTCTCTTGTCCGATAGGTACAAAAAATATAAACATAAAATTCACGAGTTTATAAAGAAAAACCAAAAATTGCAATAGTGTCAAAAGTTCCTAATATGCTCCGAAATGGCGCGATTTGAGAACAAATTGGTCCAGAACGCTTTGATAATGATTTTAAATTAGACTACAAAAAAATAAAAATTTTAATGAAAAGCAAATATGTTGTTATAACAGATAAAATTAAAAAATGCATTTCTGAATTTCCATGCATTTGGTGCGGAAACTTTTTTCGCGATAGAGAAAAATTGACATTGTATTTCATAATAGTTTTCCATGCTCTACACGGCTATGTGGTGGTATTTTTTTGGTTATAGCACTAATGTACAATACAGTTCGTGGTGGAGGGTATAAAAAGTTCGGTCCGGCCGAACTTAACGCTTTTCTTACTTGTTTTTGGTTAATCATACTCTCGGGCGCACTTAAATTTTTAAAAGGAACACAGACCTCCTTTTTGTTTATCTGACACTTATTATTAAAGGAAACAAGTAAGAACACAACACGTGTTATATATCCGATACCGGCCAAAATGTAACTACAGAAAGAATGTAATAATGGGCCTAAGTGTTCTATCTTCTGAGAACACAAAATTCCAATTAGCAACCAATATGGCAGAATAATGTGACTAAAATCTTCCAAAAATCTTAAAACCTTACCTTTATATGGGGGTTATACCAATACATGGACGTATACCCCTAATGAAGACAAAAAACCGAATTTCACTTATTCCGGTTGCTAAAACTTTCTCAATACCAACAAGTGAGAAAAGGCTTAAGTCGGGATGGGGCCACTACACTACCCCTGTGCATAAGCTTTTCAGTTGTAAACACTTTTTTAGGGAGATACTAAAGTTTTCCCTTATCTTTTATACCAAATGACAGGCGAATTGAACCAAAATAATTAATATTTAATTTTATATTTGACTACTGCCGATATCCAGTTAATACTGATTGAAATCATTGCCGGTCTTCTTCATTAATCTTTAGTACACCAAATAGAAGCATAAGTATTTGCAATTAAAGTAAAAACTTCAAAATATTATATTATATTACCATAAATGCCACATTTAAGGCTCAGATAGTTCAGTTTCATTATCAAGCTCTCTCCTTTTAATATGTCCAACAGAAGCAGAAATATCTGACATGGAAATAAAATTGCATAAATTGGAAATTGGGATATCCCAGAGTCTTCTTCAACATCACATACATTTCACCAATTTGGTAAAGCAATTGGGAACATCATCTCTTCATTGTTGAAATGCATCCAACCAAAGCTGAGATACTCGTCAGTACAATTCAAATAAAAAACGGGAAATTGGGATGTGCGCCAACCTATTTTGCATCATAATAAAAGTGATATTTTCCTCGTCCATTGACGGACTTTCCTTGTGGAATAGAACTACTAATAGCGGAGATATTCGCATAAGAATAAAACTTTGAATTTTTGTCCACATAAGTTTTTTGCCCATTCCGACTCTTGAATATTATCCGACCATCGCCAAACTCAATATGCTTCTTCCTTTCTGGGAGCCATATTAACCACCAACATATTGTGACGATCCTATCAAAATTGCGACTCGTAGCGTGTTTACAAAAAAAAAAAAAAAATGGAAAAATTGGATGCATTACTGATTTTTGCCATATATCCGTTGTAGGACCCCCTACGCCAACCTATTATGCAACAATGTAAAGGAAATCTTATCTTCATCCATTGACGGGTTTTTTTTTGGAATACTCCTGTTAGAAGCGAAGATATTCGCATATGAATAAAACGTTGAATGAAAAACATAAGTTTTATGACCATTCCGGTCCCTGAATATTATCCGACCACCACCAATATCAATAGGCTTTTTTCTCTGTGAGAGCCCCCCATCAACCTAACGTTTCGTGATGATCCGATCAAAATTCAGACATGTAGCGTGATTTCAAAAGAAAGAACAGATATGGAAGAATGGGAGGTATTACCGACTATTACAATATTTCCGTTATTTGATGGGCGCGTGCCTAAAGAAATAGGCACGAACACGGAACAAAATTTTTATGCGCATTCACGCACAAACACGGCGTTTTTCAATAAAGCACGAACACGCACACTCACGTACGAAATTACAAAAAAAAAGAGATATTCTTGTAGTTGTACAATTATTTGTTAAAAATATTCTTATATACTTCTAAAATATACATATTGTAAAATTACTTATAATCTAATATTTACATATTCTTATTTAAAAACATTATTTCCAGATATTGAAAAAAATCTCTCCCTCGTTGCTGAACTGACGGGTATAGCCAAAAATTTCCTGGCTAATTGTTTTAAACATTTTAGATTAGACTCTTTCCAAAAGTTTAAAGCATTAGTCTGGCTAGATACGGCACTCGCTAAATATGTATCAATTTCTTTATCAGTTAGAGACTTGTCCATTTTTCGTCTTTTTGCCAAATTTGGATCCGAAAACTCTGATAATTCGTGTAAATGTGGCATTGTAATTTCCTGCTCATACTTAGAACACTCTATGTTCTCACTTTGTATATCAAGTAACATTGCTTTTACAGTAGTTATTACGTCATTTCTTTTTTATTCTAATAAAAAAATCATCTCCTTAAATGGCGGAAATAAAAACATCCGTATAAGATGTGCCATTGCTGGTACAAAGCGTTTAAGCAATGTAAACAATCATTGCTTTCAAATCTTTCATTTTAGCTTTCAAATCTTTCATGAATAGGGAGTCAATGGTATCAATTGAGCACACTTTCAAAAGTTTTTCAGACCAAACTGCAAAAATGTCCATAGTAGGGTATTTTTCCGACCTTAATTTTTCGGAACACTCTTTGCATATTTTGAAAAAACCCAATAGAGGTTCTAGCTTTAAGTCAGATATACGATCCAACTCATTCCTTTCTAGCAAAATACTCTTAAACTCATTCTGGACTTCGTATGCTCTCAAGCTTAATATATGTTGAATTCCAACGTGTAGAGATGGACAGTGGGTAATTACCCAATGGGTAAATACCCGGTAAATTGGGTAAATACCGGGTAAATACCCAATTGTGGGTATTTATTTGGGTATTTACTATATTGAATCGCCAATACAACATCTTACACCCTAATTCTGGGTTTAGGTTGTGAAATCGTTTCAAAATGGATAGTTTTATAGTACTTTAAACAAGTGGGTAAATACTGGGGTTCTATCTTGTAAGTGGGTAAAAACTCTTTAACTGCCGAACCACTTGAAGTAGGCTAACAAAATTTGGCTCAAATCTTTCTTATATCAATAGTGTTAAAGGTATTGGAAATGGAGTCCCTGGGTCCATGTTTTGATATAGCCCCATACTATTTTCAACAAATGAAAACTAAAAATTCAATGGTTGCTTCGCCACAGGGGCTACAAGAAAATGTGGACCTACGTTGACAAATGTTTGCAATTATATTTTATACCCATTGAGGACTCACTGTGCCAAATTACAGCCAATTTGGTTGTATAATGTGGCTAATAGGTGCAAAATACCTCAAATCGGGAGGTACGGCTATATGGGGGCTATATCAAAACATGGACCCAGGGGCTCCATTTTCAATACCTTTAATACTATTGATATAAGAAAGATTTGAGCCAAATTTTGTTAGCCTACGTCGAGTGTTTCGACAGTTAAAGAGTTTTTACCCACTTTTGGGTAAATACTCGGGTATTTACCCAAGTATTTACCCACTTGTTTAAAGTATTGTTAAACTATCCATTTTGAAACGATTTCACATCCTAAACCCAGAAATAGGGCGTAAGATGTTGTATTGGCGATTCAATATAGTAAATACCCAAATAAATACCCACAAAATGGTATTTACCCACCGTTTCGGGTATTTACCCGGTAAATACCATCTCTACCAACGTGTTCTTATATCTTGTTTTAACGTTTTCGACAATTTGTTGTTTAGCTCCGAGTGTTTAAAATATCTTACAAGCTTTTTAATGTGTGATATTCGTTATTATAATTAAAATCGCAAAAATGAAATGTTGCGTTTTACGATAATCTATATTACATCATTAGAAAGGTGATATTTGCTGCTTTCATTGTCATGTTTTGCTTTTGGTATACGCTTATAGAAGCTGAGATATACGCTTTAGAAAAGAACTTTGACTTTTTCTCCAAATAATTTTTTTGCCTATTTGGACATCTAAATATTATCCGACCAGCACCAAAATCAATAGGCTTATTCCCCTCCCATCAACACCCACAATTTGGTGACGATACGATCAAAATTGCGGCCTGTTGCGTGATTTCAAAAAAATGGAAAAATGTTATATCCCCGTTATTTGGCCACCTACGCCAACCTACTTTGCACCATTTTTAAGATGGGATTTTCTACTTTCATTGTCAGGCTTTGTTTTTTGAAAGTTTCCGATCAAAGCTGTGAAATTCGCAATTATAACTAAAATCGCAAAATGAAAAGTTGGGTTATATTTGCGACTGTTGTGATATATTTGTTGTTTGGCCACCTACGGCAACCTACTTTACATCTTTAGAAAAGTTATATTTTCTACTTTCATCGAAAGCTTTTATAAGGGGCATACTAGACCCCTTATAGAAGCTGACATATGCGCTTTGGAAAAAAACGTTGACTTTTCTCCAAATAAGTTTTTTTGCCCATTCCGACCACTAAATATTATCCGAACATCAGCGATATCAATAGGCATCTACCCCTCCATCAAATTTGGTGACGAGCCGATCAAAATTGGGACCTGTAGCGTGATTACAAGGTTTAGATGGGCAGACGGACGGACACACATAGCCAGATTGACTCCGTTCGTCGAGACGATCATTTTGGTATATATAAGTATGGGTCTACGACCATTATTTCGATGCGTTACAAACTTTTTGCCCAAAACCAACTTATAATACCCTCCCCACATAGTGGTGTAGGGCATACATGACCACATTTGGCACGGCAATTTACACGCACACGACCCGAATGCACAGAAAGAGCGTACAAAAGAGAGCGAATGTTTTGACTTGTTATTGTTTTGTAGCTTGCGTGAATACAAACTTACTAACACACTGTTATAATTTGTCAATATTCTGTATACCATTCACATTTTCTCTATTTTCTTTTTGGTCATGCCTGGTGTAGGGTATAAAAAGACACATTGACTTCAACCCCTTTTTTAACATAAACAAAGCCACAACATCCAAGTCTAAAAATATTTCATTTTATCCAAAAGCATTTAATTTGTATAATATACAACCACAATTCGCGATTAATATACGGGTAAACCTTGCATTTGCATTTGGCTTAGCCACATTTATTAATTCAAGTTTCTTATATACATACAGGAGGTGTGACTTACTCCTAAAAACTAACATATCTTAAGATATACGCCTAATATTATTCAGGCTTATTACATCGATTTTTTTATACCCTCCACCATAGGATGGGGGTATATTAAGTTTGTCACTACGTTTGTAACTATTCGAAATAATCATTGTAGACCCCACAAAGTATATATATTCTTGATCAGCGTGCAATACATCGATATAGCCATGTCCGTCCGTCTGTGGAAATCACTCTAGCGTCCGAACGGATTGACGTAGGTTGACGAAATTTTGGGAAAATATGTTATATTTATGTAGGACTTTTGGTATTGAAAGCGGGCTATGTAGGTCCACGCTTTCGTATAGCCCCCATACAAAATGACGCGTGACGCGTCGTCGTTTTAAGGAATTTTTAAGATATTTGGCCCATTTTACCACCGAATTGGTTGTAATTTGGTACTTTGTGTCTCCAGAGGCCAAAAAATATTCCTACCAAAGTTGGGTTATATAGGTCCACGTTTTGGTATAGCCCCCATATAAGGCACCATATAAAGTACGCGTCATTTTAATATATTTTGAATGTATTAGACCCATTTGACCACAGAATTGGTTGTAATTTGGTATTTTGTGTCTTCAGAGGCAAGAAAACATTCCTACCAAAGTTGGGTTATATAGGTCCACGTTTTGGTATAGCCCCCACATAAGGCCCCTTATAAAGTACGCGTCATTTTAATATATTTTGAATGAATTAGACCCATTTGACCAAAGAATCGGTTGTAACTTTGTATTTTGTGTTTCCAGAGCCTAAGAAACATTTCTACCATAAAATGTTTATATAGGTCCACGTGTTGATATAGCCCCCATAATACAATATCTCCCGATTTTCGATATTTTAAACGTTTTGGCCTCATTATCACACCGAGATGGCTGAAATTTGGTATTTAGTCTTCTTTAGGCGTATAAAACTTTCCCCCAGAAATTTGTAGGTATAGGTCCACGCCATCATATAGCTCCCATAGAACGGTACCTTCCGAATTTCGGTATTTTGAAGGTTGTGGCCACATTAATCCACCGAAATGGCTGAAATTATTGGTGGAGGGTATAAAAAGTTCGGCCCGACCGAACTTAACGCTTTTCTTACTTGTTTAGTGTTGAGATATAACTACAACATATCTTCATTAGTGTATTATTAAATATAATTCATTTCATGTATTTTCCCCGAAAAAATAGAATTATTAAAAAAACGGGACTTAAGTTTTTATAAACTATGTAAAATAAAAACTACATGCTACTTAATGCTACTATTTACAAACTTAAAACTAATATTTACATATGTACAAAGTATTGGGCCGTGGTAGTATACGATCCCTAAATCATACGTTATTGAGTCGTTATATAAACTAAATCTTCAATATCGAAACTATTAAATCTTCTATGATAAAATAGGAGTTTTCCATCTTTATATACAAGATTTTCCTCGTTAAGTTTTGTGAGTGCTGATGGCGGTAAATGCTTCCATGTACATATTACTTCTATGTCATCATCACAGCGTACAAGTTCTGTGATGATTTCATTTTCTATCATTTGACCCCTTTCAAGGAAACGAATGGTCCCGTTTACCAGGAATTTGTCAATTCTGTCAAAAACATATCCATCGTATATTCTGCGACATGATGGATTTTTAAAAGTTCCATCGCTCATAATGGTAGGACGTAGGCCAAGACAGGATGTTAACACACGTCTTTCCCAAATTCGGATCTTATCCATTTGCGCAGAGGAGATCCCAAACCACGCAGGGAACGCATATGCCAAAGTAGGTCTAATTATTTGGCGATATATGAGGAATTTTATTTGGTTGCAAAGACCATCCCTCATTCGTAGGAGGCCTTGGTAGGAATGAAATAGACCATTTGCCTTGCTCAAAATGTGGTCAACGTGCCTACAAAAGTCAAAATTGCTATTGAATACCACCCCGAGGTATTTGATTCTATCCGAGTTTCTTATTATTTCACCCCCGATCTTCAAAACTGGCACGAATGATTTGAAGTTGGGGTACGTTATTTTAGGTTTTCCTTTAAATAAAATAGCTGTAAACTTACTAACATTAAGTCTAAGGGCCCATTTAGCGAAATAATGATTTAAATTATCTAAGTAAGTGTTGATTCGGTCATTGAGGAGACTAGCTTTTGGTCCACGCAAGGCCACCAGTACGTCATCAGCGTATGTTAACAAAAGTCCTTCCGGGGGTGGACAGGGTATATCAGATATGTATATATTATACAGCATGGGTCCCAATATGGATCCCTGCGATACTCCAGCTTTAACAGAGCGGGGACTAGAGAGATTCTCCCCAACTCCAACTCTAAGACTTCGTTCCCTAAGAAAGCTAGCAACTAGACGACATGTTTGCCTATCAAATCCAAACGACAGGAGTTTGAACAGGATACCATTGTGCCAGACCGTATCAAATGCCTTCGAAAAGTCCAGGGCTACGGCGATGGTACATCTTTTCCTGTTAAGGCCATCACAAACATAGTCTGCAAGAGCAGACAATGCGTGAGAGGTCGAATGTTGGGGCCTAAAGCCGAACTGGAAATCTTTAAGAATACCGTTATCTTCCGCATATCTTTTTATCCTTCCAAGGATAAAAAATTCGAAAAGTTTACCGAAGGCCGACAATAAAGATATCGGTCGGTAACTCGCACACTGTTTTGGATCAGAACCACACGCAGAGAAAAAAGATGATTGATCCAACAATATCCGAAGAGCAAAATATGTATTGTAAAGATATTGTTAAATTCCAAATGTAGTATTGTGATTCCAACAATTGGGTTTTGTTAAATCCAAAAATTGTTTTTGTCAACTGGACAATAGTTCTCTCTTTTCTTCGACAATTTTTTCTCTTCTCTCGCTATTCGAAGCCGTGTTGAAAAAAACAATTATGGTGAGTTTTGTTTGTAAGACATGATGCCTTTATCTATGTTTTTGTGTGTATGTATACCAACAAGGAGACTCTTGTTTTTCTTTATTTCTGTTTTGTTTCATTCTTCTATCTTCATTGTGCTTTGAGGTTTGGTGTTATACCGGAGTTTGTTATGGTGTTTAATTATTCCTTATGTTGTGGTGGGTGCTTGTGGCTTTTTGTTTGCCTTTGTTGTCAGTCAGTGCAGCAAACCATGTATTGTGTTCATCAATGATTGCAATATTATACGCGACATTTATATCCAAGTTATGCGAAAAGTGTATATGACAAGTATATACACTCAAATCAAAAATTTCTGGGGTGGTTTTCTGGGTTGACAATACTTTTCGTAAACAAAATTAGATTATGATAGTTCCTACAATCGGTATTATTAACGATTTTTACAATATTGCGGAAATTCAAAAGTTGTTTTTGTTTTCTATGTTTGGAACAAAAGATGGTATTCATTAAGAAAATCTGACCAAAAAAGCCCATCTAAAATAAATAAACGAATCGTTACAACCAATTGGTCAAAAACAAAGCAAACTGCAATAATATCGGAGGGCCCGCCGAAAAACTAACAACAACATCAAACAGGAATTCACAGTAAAACAAAGTAAGCAAGATGAAGAACTTTTTCATGCACATATCATACAAATACAACGTTGAAACAACAAAAGCACTAAAACTGTATTGTAGAAAAATTGAACGACTGACAAAGCAGGAGGAAAGAGCTGTATTTTTACAGCAATGCAGAAAGCTAGGAATAATTCCGACGCACTTGACAAACTCCACACAACAAACAACAAAACTTTTCAAATCGGAGAGGATAATAAGAGAAGCACAACAAATAGAGTATAACATTCAACTAAAACTGCTCAATGTCGAAATCAAAGAAACACAAAACAACATTAGAGAAATCAAAAAGGAAATTGAGGGAATTGAAAAACATATGGGTAATACACTGAACGAAACAGAACTATCACAATTTAAAAAGGAACAGCGTAATCGAGCTTTTAATATTAGAAAACTTTCAAAAATGACACACTCATCCAAATTTCAGAAACTACAGAGTAGAAAATTTGACAAACTAAATTTAAAACTGAATGAAGACTGGTTTAAAAACTATACCAATGTAGAATTTGACAAAGAAATGAAATGGATCTTATCAATGGGGAAGAAATTCTCTCTACCAATACACCGGAAAAACTTCAAGCCAATACCTTTGATTGCAGATATAGAACAATGGGTTCAGACAATAAAAGATGAGAACGAGAAAGAAATAACGAGAGCACAAATAGCAGGAAGAGTTGCGAATCACCGCAGAAATTTATCAAATAATGAACTGGAGAAATTTATAATAGGCATCTATGAAAAAACGAAGGAATACATAAACAAACACAGGGAAAATATTATTATAACATCTGCGGATAAAGGCAATAAGACGGTTGTGATGTATAGGGATGAATACAAGAACAAAATGCACAAACTATTGGAAGAAAAAACAACATACAAACGTATTAGAATTGATCCCACAATAAAACTACAAACTTCAAATAACAATCTAGTTACAGACCTTTTTAAAAACAATTATATATCCAAGTTCGAAAAAATTAAACTAATGAGTTTAACTGCGGAAGCACCGGAATTGTATGGTCTTCCGAAAACACACAAAGTGGGAACTCCACTTAGACCAATAGCTTCCTCTATAAAGGTCCCATGCTACAACATGTCCAAGTTCATTGGAGAAATATTACAGAACTTAATATCAACAGATTATAATATAAAAAACTCAACAAATCTAAAGAAACAGCTTGATCAAATAGTTTTGGATGACGACGACATTCTAGTTTCATTTGACGTGGTATCGCTCTTTACGAACATACCGATATATTTGGCAATAAAAATTATAATGGAAAAATGGGACAAACTTAAAGCACACACCACAATCCCAAAGAACAATTTCTTAAAAATTCTTCAGTTTTGTCTGAACGAAAATAACTATTTTCAATACGAAGGCCTGTTTTACCATCAAAGCTATGGCATGCCTATGGGGAACCCCCTATCTCCCACGATTGCCAATATCGTACTCGATAAACTTCTTGACGACGTGATTGAGGAACTAAGGACGAAAAACATACAGATAAAATACATTTCAAAATACGTTGACGATATTTTTGCCATTATAAATAAGAACCACATAGAAACTATACTTCAACAACTCAATATATATCACAACAAACTACAATTTACGGTGGAAATAGAAAATGAAGGCTCAATTCCCTACCTTGACATCACAATAATTAGAGAAAGTGACAAAATCATCACAAATTGGTATTCAAAACCAACGTCTTCCGGCAGACTAATAAATTATAACTCAACACAACCATTTAAAACGAAACAGAATACAGCAATAAATCTGGCAAAGAAAATATTTGAGTTAAGTGATAAAAGATTCTATAACGAAAACAAGAAGAAACTACATAAAATACTAAGGAAGAACAATTACCCAACGAAAACTATAAAATATATAATTGAAAAGAGTATGCAGCAAACAACATCACAGGCCGAAAGAGAAACTAAACAATTTTTCAGTATACCATTTATACCAAAACTCACTGAAAACAAATCTTTAAGAACCATGATAAAAACAAACAACATGGCCATCGCATACAAATCCAACGAAACATTAAACACAATTTTTGCAAGGAAAACAATAAAAAGAGACAAGTTGAACGAAAACAACGTCGTATACGAAATAACATGTAAGGGGAACGAAAGTGAGCAATGTAACAAAGTATATGTAGGAACAACAAAGAGACGATTAGGTATTAGAATGAGTGAACATGAAGCAGACATCAAAAAAGGAAAATACAACACAGCACTAGCACAACATGTAAATGATAATCGACACACAGCTGATTTGAAAAACGTCAAGATCTTAGATAAAGAGAAGAATGAAAACAAACGATATACATTGGAAAGCTTACGTATTCAAGAGAGAATACAAATGTCAATAAATACCAAAGAAGACAAAGACAACACCAAACTACAATACTCGGTTGCAATAGCTTAAGTGATACGTTCTGTGATATAGATTAGATTTTTTATTTACAATTATTTATTTATTTATTATTTATACAATGCTTGTTTTTGTGAAGTCCCGTTTTTTATAAATATAAATTTGAGAAAATGAACTAATTGTAAGTAAAAATTATAATCAAATATCCACATGAAAAAATGTATGTTCAAAAATGCCAATTTTGTTTCAACAGAAAAATTCCAATAAAAAATCCCCTGAAGAAGTCGGAAATAAACTGACGAAACGTTGGGAAAAATAATGAATTTACATTAGTTTTATTCATTAAGAAAATCTGACCAAACAAAGCCCATCTAAAATAAATAAACGAATCGTTACAACCAATTGGTCAAAAACAAAGCAAACTGCAAAAGATGGTATTTTTGGATTTGGATTACAATGTTTGAACAAAACAAATACATTTTTGGAACCAAAACAGATATTTTTGTTCCAAAAAAAGCGAAAAATATTTTTTCTCTGCGTGCAGGTTTAAGGATTGGGACCATCATAGCCTTCTTCCACATATTAGGGAAATAACCCCTATTTAGGCAGTGATTGAATAAAATCCCCAAAAAGGTGAAAATAACACTGCCAGCCTTTTTTAAAGCAACATCAGGGATGTTGTCTAGTCCACTGGATTTACGAGAGGGTCGCTTTGTTAATGCAAAGCGAATGTCATCATTAACAACGAAGCCCTTTTCACTCCAGGAAGAAGCATCAGTCAAATTGCTTCCATCAGCTGGAAGCTCTTCCGAAAAGGTGACAATGGGAGAATTGTCATCTACACGCAGAGAAAAAAATATGTTTGATCCAACAATATTCCAAGAGCAAAATATGTATTGTTAACATATTGTTGGATTCCTTATGTAGTATTGTGAATCCAACTATCGTTTTTGTTAAATCCAAAAATAGTTTGTGTCAACTGAACAATATTTCTCTCTTTTCTTCGAAAAATTTTTTCTCTTCTCTCGCTATTCGATGCCTTGTTGAAAAAACAATTTTGGTGAGTTGTGGTGTTTGTATGACATGCTGCCTTTATCTTTGTTTTTGTGTGTATGTATACTTCTTTATTTCATTCTTCTTTCATTTTCATGTTTGTTATGGTGTTTAATTATTCCTTATGTTGTGGTGGCTGCTTGTGGCTTTTTGTTTGTCTTTGTTGTCAGCTAAAGAAACCATGTATTGCGTTCATCAATGCTTGTAATATTATACGCGATATTTATATCAAAGTTGTGTGGAAAGTGTATATGAGAAGTATATACACTCAAATCAAAAAAATTTAGTATCTGGTTTTCAGGGCTGACAATATGTTTTGGAAAAAATTTAGATTATGATTGTTCCTACAATCGGTATTGTTAAAGATTTTTACAATATTGCGGAAATTCGAAAGTTGTTTTTGTTTTCTATGTTCGGAACAAAAGATGGTATTTTTGGATTTGGATACTAATGTTTGTATAAAAAAACACATTTTTGGAGCCAAAATAGATATTTTTATTCCAACAAAACCGAAAAATATTTTTTCTCTGCGTGTAGTGAAACTACATTGTTGTTCACAAATTGCCTGAAGTTAGCATTAATCGGACCGACACCCAATTGATACACATCCTCCATATGCCTGGCTAAGAGATCTGCCTTTTGTTGGTCGTCGTAAGTTGGTGAGTCGTTTTGATCTAATAAATCACCTACGGGCTCCCTAGAAGCCCTAGAAACCTTGGCTTCAACTATGTTTAATTATACTCTACACCACTATGTGGGGAGGGTATTATAAGTTGGTTTGGCCAAAAAGTTTGTAACGCATCGCAGTAATGGTCGTAGACCAGTGTTGCCGAATTTGACGATTTATCGTCATTTTGACATTTTTTTGGCCTAAAATTGAAAAATGACGATTTGACGATTTTATGGTCCAAAATGACGATTTTTCACGTAATCCCGAATTGCATGAAATAAAACACGATAACTATATTTTGACCAGAATTTCACGAAAGTCTTTAAGGAAAACAATATTCCAAACTCGGTTTCATGAGCTATTTTAATGTTTTTAAACAATTTCGAGACGGATTGGCTTTATTTAGGCACATATCTGGAATAGAGGTATTTTCATCTTGGATTTACATCAGCTGAAAATTTTCATGTAGGATTGTTAATGAATGAAAATATTCCGTGAAAATTTTTCGAGATATAATACTTCCGACCAATGTCCTCTTTAATGAGAGTTTTTTGTCGATTTTCGACTGCCCATCAACCAAATGTACGTGTACCGACAAACATGGGCGGTCACACTGTCAAGCAAAAAAATTCAAGATGGGAAAAATTTCTTGAGATTTGTATGTAGCATAGATACTTTAAACGCGTTTTTCTCGAAATGGCATTTTTGAAGTCGGTGCCAACGATAGCTCGAAACCGAATTGACCGATCTTCACATGATGAGCTTATTTAATAAATAAAAGGCTTGCACTTAAGCGAGACAGTTTTTAAAAAAATTTTTCCTGACAAAAAAAAACAGTCAATTTTTTACTTTAAAATTGAAATTTTGACTTTGGCAGTTAATTTTTTTTTTTATAAAAAAGTTTGTTTAAAATTCTTTTTCGCCTTAAGACAAGATTAATAGGTCCTTAAAATGCTTTCAACATGTACGATAATCGACCCATCCGTTTTCGAGTCATCGTTGGCATCGCAAAACGCTTTTACAAAAAAGGGTTTCGCAGATAGCCATTTACCACAAGACTTTGCAATATTTTTCAACAACAAAAATACCAAAAGTAGTATAAGATATGCTCTTTTTTTCTTGATGAAAGAACTTAAAAAAAAATTGGTAATTTCTTTAAAAACAATTCAAGAAAATGATTTTTTTTTGGTCTGCCCAACTAGGGACAACCCTTTATGTGAGATTGGGTTATATTTATTGCTGTGGGTTGTACATTTTATGTTGTCAGTCTCATTAACAAACCTATCGGCTAAAAAATCGCATTAAACGGTAACCAAACCTAGTTTTGGATCATGATGACGATTTTCCAAATTTCGTTGACGATTTGACGATTTTTTTGACGATTTCCGACCAAAAACTGTCAGCAACGCTGTCGTAGACCCATACATATACAGTTTGACAACAAATGTATTGGAAAGGCCAAAATTGTAAAAAAAATCATATTAATTGTTTGCTTATGACAACAAATTATGCAAAAACTATACGGTTTTTTGTTCACAACCCTTGCTATTGGTCCTCAAAACAATATTCCATCGAAATATACGAGGGCAGTTCGGAAACTTCTTAGCCTAGTACAAAAGGCGCGGTATAAACAGAAAAAATTTAAGTGGTTTGGAAACTTCCATTTCTGTTAAGAACACATGTTAAATTTTGTTTCGATCGGCCAACTCCTTCATATAGAAACAGGTGTTCAAAAAATACGCATCCGCAATTTTTTACAATGGAAAAATTAGAAATGCGTTCTGTCATTAAATATTTACATAAAAAAGGTTTATCGGGACAAGAAATTCATAATGATATGGTGAATGTGTTAGGTGAAAGTGCTCCTTCATATGCAACAGTAAAAAATTGGGTTGCTGAATTTAAACATGGTTGTACAAGCATTGAAGATGAACTACGTAGTGGACGTCCAAAAACAGCAACAACAACAGAAATTGTAGCCAATGTGCATGATATGGTATTAAATGATCGACGAATAAAAGTGCGTGAAATTGCTAATATCATGGGCATCTCAAATGATCGAGTCCATTTAATTTTGCATGAAGAACTACAGATGAAAAAGCTTTCTGCAAGATGGGTGCGGCATTTGTTAACAGTTGATCAAAAACGCATAAGAATGAACATTTCTCAAGCTTGTTTGGATCGTTTTAAGCGAAATAAAATGGATTTTAAGCGTCGTTTCATAACTGTTGATGAGACATGGATCCACCACTATACTCCAGAGACAAAAGAACAATCCAAACAATGGACTGAAGCTGGAGGAAGTGCCCCAAAGAAGGCAAAAACAATTCAATCGGCTGGTAAGGTTATGGCAACGGTTTTTTGGGACTTCAAAGGTATCTTATTGATTGACTATCTGCAAAAGGGTAAAACAATAAATTCAGAGTACTATTGCAACCTTTTGGATCAATTAAATGTACAAATTCGAGAAAAACGTCCTGGCTTACAACACAAAAAAAAAAATTTTTCATCAAGACAACGCACCAGCGCACAAGAGTATTTTTAACAATGGCTAAAATCAACGAATTAAAGTACGAGTTGCTTGACCACCCACCTTATTCTCCTGATTTAGCTCCCAGTGACTTTTACTTGTTCACAAATCTAAAAAATGCCTTGCTGTCAAGCGTTTTACCTCAAATGAAGATGCAATTACAGTTGTAAACCACTATTTTGAAGACCTTGAGAAAAACTATTTTAATCAAGGGATAAAATTGCTAGAAAAGCGTTGGACTAAGTGTATTGAAGTTTCAGGAGATTATATTGAAAAATAAAAATATTTTTGAGAAACTAACTATTCTCTTTCATTGATATGCTGAGAAGTTTCCGAACCGCCCTCGTACAACGTTTATTTGCAATTTTTAATAAATACGGACTAAAATAAGAATTACCTACTACTTTGAGGTTGTAGTAGGTAGGTCGCAATTTTGATCGGATCGTCACGAAATTTTCAGTGTTGATTGGCGTACCAGAGGGGTAGGTGGTCGGATAATATTAGGGGTAGGAATGGGCAAAAAAGCGTATGTGGGGAAAGATACCATGTTTTATTCTTATTTGAATTTATTCGCTTCTAGTATGGGTATTCCAAAAGCAAACCCTGTCAATGGAAGAATAAAATATCACCTTTATATTGATGCAAAGTAGGTTGGTCAAATACTAGAGCGGTCAATACCAAAAATGGTCAAATACTAGAGATCAGATATACCAATTTCCAATTTGTGGGTATTTATTTTCAATGCGGATATCTATATTTCTGTTGGACATATTACAAGGGACAGCCCGATAGTGAAACTGAACCATCTGAATTTTAAATTGATACCAAAT